>NC_143097.1:4853484-5156515 GCF_061535455.1 Colias philodice
ACATCTACATCGCAAAATCTATTCTTATTTTCACCGAATAAAGAATTCCATTACTTAATTCTACACAGTAAATTTTTTACGAGCGGCCCCATCGGCCGAATGAAAGAGATCCATCAGATATACATTAAGATATCGATTGAAATATCAAAGTACAAAGCCCATGAAATAAAACTAGTTCTATGTTGAAGTGCAGCAAGATCAGCGTCGGCGCCGGGCACGTCACGCGACCGCATTCCATGGCGCCTCCATTCATGGGGCGCGAGTGAGAGACTGCCCGAGAGCTTTGGTCGGAACGAGAAAGGAAATCGAGCGCCGTTACCCTGTATGGGAATGCAATTCGTAAGCACGCGCACGGATTCGACGCCAGCCTCGCTGCGTTCCATCCGACGGCCGCGGCTCGGCTCCCTCCGCCAACATTCCTTCAGCATATCTGCCCAGTGCCCATGCGTTTGTTTGCATACGGCCGGTGTGATTTGATCGATCGCCGGTTTCCTGTGAGAAACACAGGTTGTTTATCGAGTCAGGTGGCTCGGTGCATTACCGTTACCTTTTTTGTTGTGACCGCTTGCAAGTTGCAATCGCTCAACTATGCTCTCCTTCAAGATAAAAACGGTTCGGACCCGACACGAAGAGGGAACGTATTCATAACATGCAAACTTAGCTCGAATCCACCGCTACAAGGGATTTGTATAGCAAAGCAGCTACGTTAGCAAGTACAAAGTTATATTACCTAGTAAGTGGAATGTGGTTGGACATGACGCCGGCGAGCTTGAAACAGGTTAATATTACTCAACCTTATGTTTAGGCATATGCCAGTGATAACATTTTATCCTTAACGTTTGCAGCTTGAGTTTCACCAAGCAGTTATTTGAAAGCGGCAATATAGAGCGGCGCTCGTTCTGCTGATTCATATCCGCTTAAAAGTATGCCAAATAAGAGTCGAAGAACTTAACTATCTTAAGCGCTTTTCTAAACAATTGTTGTGTCAAAACTATTATTGATGGTAAGCTTAAATATAACCATTAATGTATTTAAGGTAAATAGCATAGAGAAGTAGGTATTAAATGGCTGGCGTATGATAACAAATCCAGTTTAATTGAACTTTGATATAAAGTACTTTGCTATATGAATTTATATCTTCGTTTTCATTCGTTCAATAACTAGATAATTTTGAAACGAATACAAGCAGATGGATTATAGAGGTATAAAAAAAGTGGGAAATTTATAGGGACACGAAATAGATTCAAGGGCTTTCGTAAGTACCCCGTTGCTTATGCTATCAGTCTCATAGGTGATTACGTGATGGGCAATTTGTTCAATGTCACAAACTGGAGGCTAGCCAAAAATGTCACAATACAGAGAAAGATGTAAACACAGCCGCATTCTGATTAAAAATAAGGATGAATCGGAGGAAGGTCGTCTTGTCTGCACGCGAGAAATCTCGCCAAAAATGACTCATTAAACAGTCTATGATATGTATTTTTGGAAATGTAACGGTGATCGCACTTTTAAATAGACATGAACACTTCACGTTGAAATTATTTTGCTCGTCTCGTTCTAAAATATTGTGTTGGCTAAGTATTTTATTATTAGTAAATTTGAGCAAGATTTAGATATCGTTTTCAAATATTTTGAACTTCTTTTGTCTCGATTATACATTTTTATATTTTCTTTCTACGACTTTGCGTCTAATGTTCAGACTTAAATATTATGGCACGAGAAATTAAAAATTAACTAATGACTAAGTAGTTGTTCCATTTGTTGTTATAAAAACTATTCCAATTCATACAAGTAAGAGCCTTTTTAACAAAGAAAAATAGATTTTCCTAATTAAGAAATCTTAAACCGATAGACGTTTATAAAATTCCGATCAACGTACAATATTCAAATTTTTCACGAACTTTAATCTCTTCATATCTGAGTCACGAGATCCAATCAGGAACTGAAGAACGCAAGAATAATGTCACAGTGTAATCATCGATAAAATCACCTGTATGCAAATGAGTATGATATCACAGAGCAAAGTACACCTAAGTACGGTAAGTATGACAACGCATTCTAGGCGCCAATGCGGATTTCCTTCGCTCCTGCAACATTCCTAGCAAGCTTCAATGATGACTCGATAGCATTAATCACGATCTAGTGTACCTGTGCTTCGAGGACTAACAAGCATCGTTTATTAAGTCCTCGTTATACGAATATATGTTTGCAATTGCTGTAATTTGCTTGAAATTGAAATGCAAATTACCATATAAGGTAAGCATAAACACTAGATAAAAAAATTGATGGCATGCATAGTTTGCTAACTTAGACGAAAAATTTACGATCATAAGTTTGGCAGTTCTATATTTAACTACTTAACTAAGATCAACGGGCATTATCAATTGTAATACATATTGAAATTCAAGAAATTTCACATCCCGCTGAATCAAAGACTCCGCTTCATAAATCTTCAGGGATACCTACTCCAAATGTTAATTCAGATACAAATGAGAGTTGCCTACTTTTAACTGCCACTTTACCGCAATAAGTATCAGCATAATTCAATCATAAATTTGATACATCAAAATAGCGCCATGCCGATGCCAATAACATTCCACGTTTAGGTCGTAAACAGACACGTGCAAAAATGCCGTGGCCATTACTCATCCATTCATCAAGTGCGTCAAGGGCGGAGTCGGGACCTTCCATCGAGATTTACTTATTACCATTACTGGCCGCTTAGGCTTGGAACACATGATTCGAAATTGGATAAACTAGGATAAAAATTAACGACGGATATTGAACGGGGTTCCTATGATGTGAATATTACCCAAAAAGCCAGTATGAAATTTCCCTGTGGAAAAAAAAATGTTTCGTCAGTTCTATGTGTACTTTTTCTACGTGAAAGTGACTCTGAATATGATATACCGTTTGATTTTTAAGTGCTTTATTACCCAACCCATATGCGATGATGTTCAGCGTTTTCTTTAGATCTACATACATGTTTATTATTTTTAGTTATCAGGATTAGCAATAGCAGAGGCAATATTTTAGGTGCACGCTTACAAACGTAACCAACCATTTAAAAAGCCACCCAGATAATTATTTACTACACAGTACATCTCAATCAGATATTTAAGTTATGTATTTTTAATTTTTGGCAATTAATGTCCATCTGGACAAATATGCACACAATAAAATTGTGTTGGTACTTCCAAATTAATTCCAATCCAAATCCATTTTTTTTAGTAATTGTAAGTACCAACCTACACCATGGAACCTTAAACTTTATTGAGTTATTTGTTACCGCACTCGTACTCCATGTTTGCATTTGCATGAAAACAATGTTTAAGGAAGACCTTACCTTTGTACTTCTAGGATGTTTTTTAATATTTGCATCTCCATGAAAATAAACAAATACTTAAGGAATAGATGATGAATAATGTTTTGTTGAGGAGAATAAATGATAAATGCTTTGTTTGCAGTTAATAAAAATTCTTTAACAAAATTAAGTACAATAAAAATGAATCAAAAGTAGAGTGTATTCACAGACTTACTGGGTAAAACGATGCATAAAACAAGAACCAGTACAAACAATCATGACTCAAGTATTTCTCATTAATGAATATTGTATTTTCTGTAACAATTTGAAATAGCCTGTTGTATCATTCTTACTTTGAACTCATGAATGAAACAGGCTTGTGTCCAAATTGCGGCAAACTTAATTGATTCATAAATTAACCTTTTCAATGCATCGATATCATAATATCTTGGAATAATTTGATACTCAACGTAACGAGCCTTAAGAATCATTTATTTTTATCTTGGAGTTATTGATGTTATGTAACTAGCAATCTGCGAATACATTGGAGTGTAAATTTTTCTGGTGAAAGTTTAAATTCTATAAATAAAACAACTTTTAAGAGAGTCAGTACAATACTCTTCATTACGTTATATTTTGTACTCGAGACTCAAGCATAGTAAACATTTTATCATCAAGAATATCATCACAAACCATTAAATATGAAGCCATTGCGATTTCGGAATAAGCAATACCGTGCAATTGGTAGAAATAATTGGCGCATTTATTGGCACCGCGATGACGTACGAATATGCACGGCTGACGCGGCCGGCGCCTGCCGTGACGAACGACGAGTTTATGCAATCAACCTCTCGATTCTCTTGAAATGCACTTGACGTATGCAATTCTAGCTATGAAAAAGGAAATGCACATTTAATTGAAGCCGTTTACGCAAGCGTGCTATACGCTTTATCAATAACGTTCAGTTACCGGCGTTATTTATTGCACATTTGCAAGTTTGTAACTTGGCAATGGATAATAAATGTCACCGCGCCGAGTGTGTTGTAAAACTTTATCTGATAATGTATCGAACACGATGACGATTAAAGTTAAAGGTTAATTCTCGATTAACGAATAGGCGAGGTATAAAAATTGGCACGTTGCAAAACGTCGGGTCAGTTTAATGCGGGGCTTTGCCTTTTGCAATAGTGTCACTATCGCGCCGATTATGGGTCTGTAGTATGAATTGGCTCCAATCATGGTAGATGAGTCATTAGCGCCGTTCGGTAAGGAGGCGGCGTCCGGCGCGGGCGCGCAGGAAATCGTAAAAGCGCATCTAGAGCATCGGCAGCGCACATCTTCCGGAAACGCGCTTTCCGGCATGCCGTGCCTTGCTTCCTAATATCCTTCGCTTTATGACCACTCCGTTGAGTAAACTCCTCTATTTCGAGAGCGGAACTCGAATCGCGGAATGCGTCCGTTTGATTTGATTCGTTTCTGGTTATCGAATTGTCCAATTTTACAGTCTTTATAGGTAACGTTTATGGTTTTAATTAAAGCTCGGTTAATCTAGACCAGGAAACTAAGCTTCAAGGTGATTTAAGAACTAACTGTGTAATTCATATAACAAAGTAATATAATATGCATTACATATGCGACTAGAGGGACTGCTTCGAACTTTTGCAACATACCTACCTACACTAATATCATTGTATGGTGATCAATTATTGCAAATGGCAAATTGGGTTTGAACATACCAATCAATTCGACTAACAGCTTGGCCACGGACACCGGCGGCGCGACCGACGGCGCGACCGGCGGCGCGGCAATTCGCGCGGCGCGGTAAGCACGCCACGGGCAAATGCGTTCGCCGCCGCGACCAGTGTAGACGAGGAGACGAGATAGCTTTATCAAAGTTAGCTCGACGTTGTTTGGAGAGTAGAAGCTTTTTTGCTCAAGATTTAATGTTTGGAAGATATAGTGGAGTACACGAATTAAATAGAAATCGTGTTACAGACGGAGAATTCCACCAAAAATATGAAAAATATAGGCATGATGAAAAATTATGTTGCGGGTGGCTAGACTTCCAAATAGCTGGTCTAGCTAGAATTTCTGCAATAAAAGCTTCCGTCTCCATTTTCGCGAAAA
The DNA here is from genome assembly GCF_061535455.1 of Colias philodice. Lineage (NCBI taxonomy): Eukaryota > Metazoa > Arthropoda > Insecta > Lepidoptera > Pieridae > Colias > Colias philodice. Next base: position 4,858,916 of record NC_143097.1, read on the forward strand.
AAAACAAACTATTTTAAATTAAGTTCGCTCCGGGAGTAGTCGCCGCGTCTGCCGCTCGACTCCGTGGCCTGCGCCGTAATAACTCATACATTTGTTTCGATCGCTAGTCGTGCCGCGCGATTCGCTCGGGGAAATTCGCCGGTCGTCTCGCTGGTCGCCGCTGCGCGTGGCATGCCCAGTACATTTCCATACATTTGATTCATTCGCAAGACGCGCCGCCAGTCGCGCCGCGCGAATTTTCGCTATAGCGAATTGTCCGTGGCCAGCACGTAAGGGCTGATTTTTCAATCCTTGGTTAAAACTTATTCGTCGAATAATGTATAAAACTACCATTTTAAAAACGTATTTTAATTGCCCGTATTTGACAGTTTATGTGACATTTTAATATTATCGTGTAATACTTTATTGGACGGATAAGTTTTATCCAAGCATTGAAAAATCGGCTCTAAGAAGAATTCAGTAAGTACAAAGAGAAAGGAATGTGAATCTAAGGTGATTTTGTAGGTTAAACAAGAGCTACGCGACTCTGCATTCAGGGCTACCACAGAAAGGAATATTAAACAATTTGAAAAGCTATTGTTTTCAAAGAAAAAACAAACAAAATGTAAACAGTTGCGCATTCCATTGGCTAGTGCACGTGGTACATTCCACCGGGGTCATGCACCAGGGCGCGCGTGTGTAAAAACACGTGCATCGACTGAATTTTATGTCACACTTTTACCCGTTTATACAAATTAGTAGTAACATCAATTACTATCTGAATCGATGAGTATTTACTGAGAAATTAATGCAATGAAAATCGAGCATCGCGCGGTTAATATTTTGGACATGATTTCGAAACACATATTTCAGGACAAAATACAATTCAAAGACTGAAACAGGTAGTAGGTATGTTGAAATAAAGGAATTTGCGCTATTTGGTTTTGCATCATATTTTATTTTACCAAATACCAAAAACTCAATACATGAACTGCTTAGATTTTCAGTTGAATTACTACAAATTTTTCCACATTCAATAACATATCAATCACAACTCAAATACCAACATATAACAAGAATCAAACATCTGAGACGATATAAAAGAGGACGGCGATATAAAATAGCATACTTTAGTAGACGTGTTATAGGAATTAGGCGGCATTCCATCCCGTTGGGAAAGCGGCAGAAAGTTCGGCATGCAGTCGAGAGGCGGGCGAGGGGGGCGAGGGGCCAGGAGGGGGGGGGGGGCTCGGAGGCTAAGGAGGAATGCGACCGGACACAACCTCGCGTCCCTCCCGCTCCGTTCCCAGCATTTATTCTTAACTCGACACTTATCAACTCGAATGTACCCTTCAATCGGATTGCTGTTGCGAATTTTACCCGTGTTAATAATGTCTTCATTTTATAGGTTCATTTATTGATTAAATAGCTTAATATACATATTACATGTGTATTTAGTTGTATTAAAATTGTATCTTTTAATTTTGGTTCAATGGAAAACAATAAAAGACAGTTTGCAATTTCTACCACATATTATGTAGAGCCCAATTCTTTTTTCATACGGTAAATAAAATATAGTGTTGCATACCAAATTGCGTATCGCTTTTAAATGCGCTTCATACAATGCAAGTACCCATGCAATTTGACCGCTATCAACGTAAAAAATCCATTGAGAGCGGGCACAAATTGCTCCTCTCAACGGGGTGTATCTAATACAAAATCAGCGAAATGGCTTAAAAATCGTTCGAGTGAAGGCAGATTATTTCTGAATCGTAAATTACAAGAACGCGATCGGCGCCGGCGCCGGGAGGGAGCTTGTTACGATATTTGAACAAATTCCCGCCGGTGTTAATCTGCATAATAACAGCGGTGGGTACAAAGCGGTTGCCGACTCCCATTATATTCGGGGCTCGGGCGCCACCCCCCTTCGCCGGCCACCTCGAGGCATGCAACGCGGTCACTTTACCTGTACGATTACGTGGAACGGCCGACTAACTACAACAGGCCTCTGTCAATTCCCTTATCGCATTAACAAACGTCTGTGAGAGCATCCTTCCATTAAGATTTGCTTCATTCGTTCATATACAGACCAATATTTTATTTATATTTGGGACGTGCTCACGAATTTGAATATTGACTTCTTATTATACAATCGGAATTAATTGTTCGCTCTTAAGGATTGAGAGAAAAGTCTCTAATGTATACGAACGTTACCACCCTACATAATTTTTTTTTTATAGTTTATTTAAAATCATTTATAGATTTTAAAGTTACGTAGCATAATTACGGATTTTTTATAAGTAAGTATGTACCAATGACAATATACATATCATCATTTCGAGAATGGCAAACACTTCTCAGGTTGGCAACTTTCATGGAAACAATAGATCGAACGGCTCTCATTGCTTAGAGCGTAAATATTTATTTTGAGTGATTTATTTGTCTGTGAATTCGTCTACTGCAAATTGCTTTTGAGAAAGACATAAATAATATTATGTATAAATAAGAATTACCCTTTTATCTTTATCTACAACATCGGTTACAATTTAATCTGTTTATAGGCTCGTAAGCTAATATTTAATTGATTTTATATTGATATATAAATTCGCATATCGAAAAAAAGCTCTGAAAGCGGAAATCGATATTTTTAATTCTCTATTTATAAATCAATTATGCATAAATTACTTCCACCTACATTCAAGGTATATTTTCAATTTAAATAAAATGACTGTTAACGTGCGCAATTTGAAAAAAAAAACATATTCTTAAATATAATCGCCACTTTTAATAATTTATTTACTGATTTATATAGATAAACTAGCGGCCCGCCCCGGCTTCGCCCGTGGTACATATGAAAAATAGATGTTGGCCGATTCTCAAGACTTACCCGATATGCACAGAAAATTTCATGAGAATCGGTCCACCCGTTTCGGAGGAGTATGCAGACTAACATTGTGACACGAGAATTTTATATATAAGATTTATGTGTAAGATATAATTCAATTATGCGCATATTTCTACGTTGACAATTTCTATACGTTAAGGCACTCGCGAACATACAAATTACACGTGTTACAGAAGTGTGAACACATGTATAGTTGTTTTCGTATATAATTAACAATAAAGTCTGAAATATTGGGACTAACAGTCGAATTAACATCAAGTCTTCATCGACGGTACAGTAAATATAGAAATAAATTGCAAATATGCGATATTTATCGCCCATAGCTCAAAAGTTTGGGTTAATAACCATGTTTGTCTGTTGTCATGATTCTAATCACCTCTGGACCATCCTAAACACTTATATTTCCTAAGAGTCCAAGCAATTGCGGGAAGTTTTTACTGTGAACTTTATTCAGTGCAACTCGTGGAAGAATTAAACATTCTTCGAACTTTTCGTCGATATCATTACAAATACATAAAAACAACTTGGGTACTCTGAAAGTACTTTGCAGATTTTGCGTGTCATCCCTTATCATAGCATGCTTATTCAGACTACAGAACCTAAACCTAAACATATTTCAGCAAGTTCTTTGTCCTAGAGACAAAAAATCGTAACGACACGTACGATCATTCAGCGAACTAGGACGAGGCCTTGCACCCACGCGGCTACGCAGACGACGCGACAAATCGTCAAGGTTGACTTCAATGATACGGCGCGCCGGATTTTTCAGTGAAATAGTTTCATCGGATGGCTGTGTCGGCAGACTGGCGGTGGCGGGTCGTTGCCCCCGACACGACATTTGTCCGCCAACACCAACATTCCTTGCCTCTTCCAGCACTGTTCCATGACGAAATCATGCCAATGATCCATTGAAGTACGATTGTTTTCCTTTTCATCTGAAAAACCACATAGATTCCGATTCCGACTTTTCGGAGAGTCTTTAAGTTCCTGTTTCATCTAAAGATGGTATCAAGAATCAACGTTAAAATTTTCTCAGATTACCCCTTTTGCTAACAAAATCTATTGACCCTAAATGATGTAAAAATAGCTCCATACACTAAACACCAACGGCAAAGAGTACCTAATGTTAATCTGAGATGACTGAAAAGTTACGTACGAAATGATATATGTGGGAGGGCGACTTCTATATTTAGAAAAGTTATATCTAGTATAGTATTATTATATGTAATTAGTTACAGAAGCTACGTTACTTCAGCTATAGGTACCACTCATAATTCTAAGACAAAAACTGACTGAAACTTCTCATTGTAGCTACGATTGTTTGGAATTCATTCTATCTATATTCGAAAAGGCTACAACTTATCGACTAATTTCTGCAAGATTGATAATGTATAAAAACGTCCATTACCAAATTTGAAAGCGTGTCTTATTCCCACTGTTAACTGTTTATTCCAAGGCGAATGACTAACACGTAAACAAATATAATTCAAAATATGAAGTCAAAACTAAAAACAAACAATCCGCCTTCGTGAGATTGGAACGCTATAAATATTTCAGCTAATTACCATGATTATAACAGTGATTCAACGTAAACGTCATATCGACTAACTGACCGATTCACCTTGTATGAAATTCCATGGTAGAGACCATAATCAATGACGACGACATTCCTTCATAGTGATTTCATTGATGTGATACTTAGTTTAGAATTAATAAACGATTGCAATGTTAATACCTTTTAAGGTAATGTGGGAAAAACTTTGAAAATTATTCTTGTGTAGGTACATTCTTATCGATATCGATGTCAATGGCGGGGTGTTTTTCAGATTTTCGTATTGTATACATAATTTAATTTCTTTATCTAATATATTATCTATTTAGGTTTTTGGATACGCTATTATAAAATTGTTTGTTATTCAGATGTTTATTACTAGGTACTTTATTCATAACACAATATAATAATGAAAAAGTTTTATCTCTACTTCCTTCCCCTTCCTTTATCTTTCTAAACGATCTCTGGATAACAGCCTACCCACACCATCTCTGCGATGACTACAAAAACAATCCCACCCAAATAATGTTCACATATCAAACGGAAACATTCGAAAAGAATTTCAGCCAGTAGCGTGTGTCAGCTTTAATTAGCACTGACACAGCGCGTTAAACGTTTCGAAATTAACTCTAGCCAGTCGGATCACCCCGAACTAAGTGGCCGTGCGACGGCTCCTGCCAAACAAACCATTATCAGAAATACCATTAGATATCCGACTGACGACGTTTCCTGATGCTTTGCTAACGTTTCATTTGGAGCTTTTGTTTTACTCGATACTTTTGATAACCATGATTTGGTTAACGGGACTATTGGAACTAATACTTTTCTGAGTATTGTGCTGCGTAAGGCGAAAATTTATAGGAAATTAAACCCTTATGGAAAGACGACATAACAGAAGGCCCTTCATATTTAGATAATGTATACGCAAACCACTCAAAACGCTTAAAATACATTTATTCGATACCAACATGGATTCCAAAAATTCGAAACGTACTTCGTTTACTACGTCATAGGCGAACGTGTCGGTGTCGGTGTCGGAGCACACAACAGAAACTTCTTCAAAGGAACGAATGTGACCCTACGACGCACAAACTACTAATTGGAATCCAGTTAACGGTGGGTCCATAGTGCAACTAGTTTCATCCCGCTCGCTCCGAGTTATCAATGAAATTCCTGCACCAATGCCGGCGCCCTCCGGTGCCTCGCGTTACTTCTGACGTAACAAAATGGCGACCAACTTACATGTTAAACTTTATCTAGCACCGCATTCGTTGAATATTTGTCAAATGTTTTTTTTTTTTTTTTCACAGTTAAAAAGTCGAACGGTGTGATATATTTGCGCAGTTTGCAATGAAAAACGAGTTAATGTGGCATGAGTTTTGTTTATTTATGTAATGGCCAAGTTGAAAAATAAGTAGATACTTAATAATAATGGATTTCAACTATTTATGCAAAATTTAAAAAATAAATTTAGAATAGGAAATTCCTGTCTATGAAAAACGCCAACAATACCATAAAAGGATATCTATGAATTTAAGTAGGTACCTTTCGATTACGACACCACTACTGCCCTCTATGGGTAAACTGTATGAAACAGTATAGTTCATAGTAAAAGCTATATTACGATAGCTAAATAGTTTACGCAATCTTCAATAGATGGCAGTGGTGTTTAGATAATCTGACACTGACATAAACTACAAGATGGCGCTTATTTCGATGCAATCTTAAAAAAATAAAAATCAACAATATAAGAAACTAGGCATCATTTAAAAATAGTCAAGAAAACCAAGAGAAGCGTTTCATTATAATGGCCTGAAAGCGTTAGTGACAAAAATTACATCTTAATGTCATGTTAGTAGTGCAAAATCATTTGACATATTACAAGTTTTCGATCTGTAACGATTAGTAAGGTTAAACAGTCACAAATTATAATTAAAACAAAATTGTCCAAAAACGAAACTAAGACGAATATTCGAAAAAATCACTGGTACTTAAATTTTCATGCAAATATAGTACGAGGAGCAATGCGTCGAATGAATTTTAATAAATCTGCATATATGCTATCCACGTAGATGCATTCAATGTGCTTATTTGGATTATATTCCTCAAATGATGTACATAAAATGCCATAACACTGATGTCGTCATTATTATGTTCAAAACGTTTTAAATATTTTACCAAAATGCATATTTTTTGCGTAAACAATATACCTTATGGGACTTAAATATATATAATAGATCTTGGTGTGGCATATTGTAGGTATTGTTTTGCATTCATGTAAAGGTCATCGTATTTACGTCTAAATCTATGACGAATCGATTTCGCTTTTTGTATTCCAAAACATTGAATGTGTTAAATCATAAATGTGCATTGCAATTCACTTAGGATAGATAAAGTAAAAGTATTTTACCATGAATAAACCACAAAAATGTTGCTTCTTGTGCAGGCCGGTTTCCTCAATTTTTTTTCCTTCATCGATTATATCAATAGTAAAGGTAATGCGAATGTGATGTGGGTAATGCGAAGATATATCGCTTCAGAAAACAATTTAGTTTTTGTTCTGGAACCTCCAACTTGTTTTATTGAAATCGGAGGACATCACAACTAAGCTACCAACCGCTCGCTGCTCAATGCTATTCGCATTAATAGACTTAATACCAATTGGTATTTATGCATTTTAAACTTCTATCACTTCAAAGTTAATCGATACGAATAAATCTCAACCAGATAGTGTTACAATTTTATATTCTTAGGAGAGTAAATGGAATAGCATAATATTATCACACATTTCAATATACCAATATGTACATGACAAGTACATGATTAATTTAATAATATAATTAACATGTTTTTGTATGAACAGACGGACAGTACCAGGTCATGAGTGGGAAGCGGTTGCGAATACGACCTCAGTATTACTAACCTCTAAATAAACTGTATGTGGGCCAAATGATTATGGACTACATTATAACATTTGAATAACTTTTACTTGTTTAAAAATTGATAAGAATAGCAATAGCAATTTTTATATCATTAGGTAATAAATGTAATCGCATAACTCACGTTGTTGATACGACAACTTTCTTACCATTTTGCGAAATGAATTGGAGGAAAATATATTATTAGTACCTACGCTATTATTGTCAAATGTGTAACAAATCTTAACCTTTAACAATGGAAGTAGTACAACTATGAAGTTTTAAAAATATACCACTATACCAAAGGGTTTTTTTTAAGTAAGTATTATCAAAATGTTAGACAAGGTCCTTGGTAAATTTTTGTTCTATCTTCAGTATTGCAGGGCTTTTAATATACCCACAGCATAAAACAAAAGGCAAATGTTGAGTTAATACCGGCAATATGGTATTTATCTCTTAAGTCATACTTTGATAACTTTTTTTGCTAATTTCAAATTCCTGGCCTTCTAGAAAGCAAACGACTACCACCAGACTCTCCGGTATATGTTTAACTATAATGATCACGACCAGAAGCATTATTCTCTTCCACTGCGAATCCCAGGCTGATCCGGACGAAAACATCCCCGTAATAACACAGACCCCGGAATCACAGACACAATAGAAAATCTATTGTGTCGTGGACCGATCGGGCCGTTCGGGGCTCAATGGGTTAACTGTGTTTCACATACCTAGCACTCTGGAAAGAAGCTTTAGACGAGGAAGCAGACGCGCCAAACGCGACTCCCACCGCCAGACCCTCTGGGATATTGTGTACTGTGATAGCCACAACCAGCAACATTATCCTCTTCCACTGTGACTGGCGTGCTTCCAGTGAGCGACTGATACTGTCCCGTCGGTCTCCCTCGCCGACTTCGTTTTTCTGGAACGTTCCATGTTTATGTCAGGAATTTGTATATGATACAGGAGATAGATACTGTCTTGGAATAGTATAAACTGTCTAATTTATCCTACTAATAATATAAACGCGAAAATTAATTGTAAAATGAGGTGGTCATGATACAGAGATAGATTATATTCGTCGGAAGAATACACAATTAATGTTAAAAACACTTACTACGAACTATAACATCAATCACTATTAGTATAGGTATTAGGTATATAGAAAATGGGAGAGTGAATTCACTTACTTCGTAATCGTAACTTAGCTAATTTCTGAATATGTGCGTCTAAATCTATGAACTAAATATTTATGAAATTTGTCACTGTTATAGATGAGGAGATAATCAAACAGACGCGTCAGCTGATAGCAAGTGAATGACTTCACCCATATGTTTGCCATACTCACAAGGGAATTCTGCGACTGATGATGCCCCCGCCGTCTTTGCGCCGTGTGCTGATTCGATATGCAGTCCGCGAACTCAGCCGGCTGCGTCTCCATGGTAACCACGGTCGGGTTCGACGGCCGCCTGTTGAGCGCCGTCATCATTTCCAAATCCTCTAACTTCTCTTTGGAGTCTTTGCTCTTGGTGATTGCTGGAACGAGCGTGCTACAATTAATATATTTATCAAAAGGGTTCACTTTTTGTAGGTCACTAATTTGAGATTTGAGAATTTTACTGGGGTTTTAAAAATTCAGTAGGTATTGTCACATCGGGCGAAAATATTCTACATATTAATATTGATAAGCAGTTTATTATTATTATAATACATAATATGTATTTAGTATTTACAGAAAGACAGAAGTAGAAACTTGACAATTATTTCAGTTTATCGGTAATACAGTGAAATACAATTACTCTATTTTAGCAAACCGATACTTGAATGGTATAAATTATAGTAAAAAAAATAAACTTTTCAACAACTTTTTTTAAAAAATAAACTTGCAAGTATCATAAAATTAGTGTTATTTAATAGATATTATGGTAAAAGACCAACAGATAACATTCAATATCATTCAATGTCAATTTCCATAACTATATTTTTGCACATTTCTTTTAATTGCACATTTTGCTGTTTTGTACCTATGAGAAAAAGACGCATAGTCAAAAACACCTAGTTCATTATCTAGTAATCTATTTCATTAACGAAATCATCGAAAGAAATAACTAAAAGTATAACAAGGTGATTTTGGAATAACGTATATTTCGTTATTTAGGTAGGAGAATTTCAATGAAACACAATGTCAAAAAATAATTATTAGACATTGCCAATTCACTCTCGATGTGGCACCATAAACACAAGCGGGCCTTAATTTATTTACACAGTTGCAAAATTTGCAAAAACTAGATTAGGTACCTGCGGGCCACTTCATTTACGTGCATATTTTATATAAAAAAAAATTAAAATGGATTTTAATTAAAATAAACTTCAAAAGTACTCTACATTATCGATAATCTTATATCACTTAAACGTTCAAACATTTTGCGATAAAAATCTCTTGCAAAGCGGTTTTAAAATTAAACGAAGTGTGACGAAGTCATATGATCGGTATAAAGTAAACATTTTTTATTTTTGTACAAATAAGCCATGTTAACCAAACCTACAACAATGTTAGGATGTTATAAGAACAGATAACTCGTTTTTATGATTTGATAAAAATATGTGCCAACTTGTTTAGATCACGAATAAATACATATTAATAATGTCCAATGTCTACGTAGGTATATGATAGTAACTATGTATTTCTATATAACAATATTAATACAAGCCTACTTATCGCTTAATGCAAATAGGCAGTAAATCAAATGTCGAGAGCTTTCATGATAACAAGGAAACATAGATCAAAGAAATTAAGAGATGCAAATTGCAAAAGATAAATTACTTTCAAAGCATTCTCTGGCATGAATATGAATGGCTCGTTTTATTGCTTGATCTAAAATATCTTTATTAAGTTCAAATTAATCATGTTTTCTATATCCGATACGAATATGATAGACGTTTATATGCTCTGTATTATTTAAAATTTATTTTAATTTAAACACCTGTAGATGTTTAAATTAAAATTTTCCGCATTTTTTAATTTAGTTTGTTCGGGAAGCGGTTCTAACCCTGTTTTCCGTAATTTTCAACAAACATACAGGTATATTATACATACATATTTTATCGACAAAATATGCTCAAGTTTCAAAATATACTTTTTTGCGTATAAATAGTCGCGACGCGATTAAACTATGCCCTCGTCTACTTCTTTCAAGTTCTGATAGCGTATTCAAAAAATAAGCAATAACAAATAATATGACCATACAGTGGAATTTATTTGATGTAATATGACACCTGTATTTATTATGTAAATTGAGGGTAATGCAATCATGATAATATGTTAAAGTGGGACTCTTAAAAATAAAATATAGCATACAGTACCTACCTATAAGTACGATTATACACGAGTCGTAGCTATCCTAACATATTTGATAAGATATATTATAAATATAAATCATGAAATAAAATAGATCTTGTTTTCTTTGTATGCGTGAGTACAATTGATCACAGAGATATGCTTTGAAATATTGGTTTATCGCGACAGTTGCAAATAAAATACACTAGTTTCCTCATTAGCAGCGGGATTTGCTAGTCTGAATAATTCAGTGCGTAAGCAATTAGCAGAATTGGTACATAATTAGTAGTCAATTTAATAATCAACATTTGACAGTTCAACAAAATATATATTATTTCTTTACATATATAAAATAATATCTATATTATTTCGTTTTGTTAGAACTGCACATTTATTTAACTTTCGTCAATTACGATTACATAATGATAGTAATAATGACCTATGGAAGTAAGTTTAAGATTTGATTTAACAAATAAACCATTCTAAACATAATAAACAAATTATAATTTAAAAAAAAACCCGACGTCGCGTCGTTACAATGTTGCGTCAGGTAACTTTTAACCTGATAACTTTTAAAATTGACATATTGTTAAAGTTCCTATCGATTAATTCACTTCAATCGATGTTTTTAAGCAGTTCACCTCTCTATGAAGATAAAACTGATAGGCCTCAAATGTAGCCTATTAAAATGACTACCTACTATAATTAAAATAGGCGATAGCAAATAGCAATGAACTTTTAATCACTTCGAGAGTTTGTATTTTCCAAAAACTCTCGAAATGACGTTGTTGTCGTTTATACAATACTAGCTTACCGCCCGATTAGGTACACGAGCAATATTAACAAAGCTGCTTTCCTCACTTATAACCCATAAATCAGGGTTTTCCTTGGGTTTTCTTAAAGAGAAAAAAACACAAGTATTGAATGGAAATGTTTATGTCTGTAAAATAAAACTAAACAAAATACCTAAAGGACTTGGATTTTTACAAGTTAAAGAAAAAATGTTTAAAATTAAAAAAAAAAAAACAATAAAACAGTATCTTAGTGTAAATGTTCCTTATCAAAGAGACAAATGAAACTGTTTACTATACAATATAATTACGCCATAAAAATATTAAAATATATACATTTAGTTTATACTAAAAATTATGTTAATATGTGGTAGTCTGTTTGAGAATTAAATTATTTGCTTTTATTAATTATTATCTATATTATGGCAAGGCCAAAATATGTGACCTTGGCAAACGAAAAAATACTTACATTTTAAAAAAATGATGACGCTATAATATATTACTGCAGTCTATAAATAAAGCTCTTAGTTGATATATAATTGAAAAACCTTGAATTTGAATTAGCAATGGAGAAAAGTAATCCATTTTTACAATAGCATATTTTTGTTTATTATATTATATTCAAATAGTTTTTTCACACAGTTATTTTTTAATAAAAATAAATAATAATGTGTTAATGAAAATGACCTAGAACAATACAAAAAATTAAGATTATTTTAGATCATAGATAAATACATACCACTTAATTTAATAAATAGAAAAAGATTTTCTTATTGGTTAATTCAAAAACAATAAGTTTAGTTAGCACAAATAATAGTTTATATCCTGGTGGGCACATCACAATTATTATTACAGACATAGAAATTTTATTTGTAAAAGCATCAACAAACACATTTGGAGCATTGCTATGCTCGTCATTTTAAAGGACGCAACATACAAATAATTAAAATTATTTTATCTATTATAACCTTGTCTCATATCTAGACTTTTTCAGAAATTAATTTCCTCATTTTTTCAATAGGGCCGTTTTTATATCTTAAAATTTTAGTTGTTATTTAAGTTATTGTTTTCTGCATTGAATAGAGGTGACTGCCAAATTTCAAAACCTCTGCAAACAATAGGTATTTGGTAAGGCTAAGTGAAAAGGCATTCTGCTGTGTTTGGTCAACTTTACAACATTATTTATCATTTACTTTGTTCTGAGGTTAAACAATAAATGAAACAAGCAGAATCCAAACAAAGAGACACTAGGATATTAAAATCAAAGTAAAAATAACTGGAGTTAAATCATGATTTTGCATTGATACAATTTTTTTTATGTATGTACAATAAATAATAATTAATAAATAAAAAATTGGTTAGGAGAGACAGACTCGATTCGATTCGGTACTAAGATTCCCTACAAATAAGCAAAATATCAACTGCAACAAAAGAGTACCCAGTCAATTTATAACCGTGTTAACTGTATCTTAATGCCAATTTTTTATTATTTGTTGTGATAGTGACAACAGAAATACACCATCTCTGAAAATTTAACCCGTCTAACATCTATGTATTGTGAGATCTGTGATTGAAGTCCTAGTAATAGGTTCTCATTTTACGCTTTTGTCATGGAGCCCAAATAAATAGTAAAGATTTGATTATTTGTTACCTTTACCAAATAACACAGTAGGTATATAGTATTTTTAACTGCACTTGTATTTCATATAAAAATATTTAAATAGATTGATTTGTGATTCAACTGATTGTGTTAAAAATAAAAACTAAATATAACCAAAAAATTACTTTGGCAATGATTCAGGTACTAACAAATTACTACATGAATAGTAATATTATGAGCTCTCCCGTCATATATTTTTCTCCTACCCAGTATATTTTTTATTTTCCTCAAATTGAATCCAATATTAAAAAGGAAAAATTTGATTATTAGCTTTTTCTAATTTAACTCAAAACTTTTTGACCAATGTCAAAAATACTTTCACTATTATGACTCTGGATTTCTGTTGATTTATTTTATAATTCTATGTAAACCGAGTCAAAGTATAAAAGCTTATTCTCAGGGATGTTCAAACTCATGTCTAAGTTTGTTATTGTTGCCTTTTTTATATATTTGACTACTGGTAAATTAATGATATTCACAAGGTATTGCCTATTTTATAAACTTATAAATTAAATATTCATGGAAATTGTATCAGGCCTTGGAATTATAATTTATAATAAATGGATAGTTCCTTAATGTTTGTAGTATAATTTTATCATTTTATAAAAAAAATAAACAATACTCACTTATCATCATATTAGTGGAATTAATTCCTAAATAGTCTAAGAATCTGTCAGTGCCAAACACAAATATTGCTCCAAACAAAAAGCCTCCAGCTACAGGCAAAAAGGCATACTGTCCTTCATCACCGTACATGCCTGATTCTTCACACATCTTTATTGCAGGTTCTAACAGAGACCAGTAGGATGCGGCAGTCATAACACCTGCAGCGAATCCCAAAGACACATCTAGTAATTTCCTCTGGAATTGAAAAATAGTATTGTAACTCATGCACTAACAAGTAAAATAACAAAAACAAAAGCTATTTTTTCTCACATGTTTCCCTCTTATAAAGAACACACAACCGGCCCCAGCTGCAGTCAACCCCCACGTCAGAAGCGTGCCCAAAAGGGCTTGTGTAACAGCACCGTATCCCGGTAACATTTTGGCTAAATAGACTAAACGTTTTTAAGTCAATAGTTATCTTGTTAAGTACTATTTACATAAAACATCTCAAGTTAAGTTTTATACTAAATTTCTATCATCAATCACGATCTTTTTATACCCACACGGCACATGTTTATCGTTTAAACTTTGACTGAATTAATTCGTAAATTAAATGTTTGACAAAATATTGAGTTTGACACGTAGAGTGAGAATGAACTATAGAGACGACATCGGCGTATACCCGAACGAGATGGCGAATCCTTACGTCAATGTTGCCAACTATTACAAAAACTTTTTATCCGAAAAACTGGCAAAATATCTATAAATGTTTGGGTATTTTTTGTAAGATAGGTTTATGAAGAAAAAGACAGATTTGAAAAGATTTTGTTATTTATTAACTTAACTAGTGACCCGCCCCGGCTTCGCACGGGTGCAATGCTGATACTAAATAGTAAATACACTACAGAAAAACTGTGAACGTTGTATATAAAAACATAGCGGCCCGCTCCGGCTTCGCACGGGTATAAAATATATAGCCGGGCAATATAATATTAACTTTTGAAATTAACAAAGTAATATTGTTCAACATGATTTTTTATTAACTTTTGAAACATAATAGTAATATTATAGAACAATGAAATCAATTTCAAACGGAAGAGAATATAGGTAACAAAAATTAGAGGAAAAGTTATTTACGATCGATCTGAGATCGGGATTAAAAAAAACTATAACTGTGGAATAAAGTTTAATGGTAAAGTTGTAGGTATTTAAAATATTTATTACAACTTTTGCTTTTACACTTCTCGCAATTAACCACAAATATCGAAATATGCCAGTTCATATATTTTTTATAAAAAAACAAGGCTAAAGTTTAGATATCATTTCAATCAATGGTAAATAATAATAGAAAATACAGTAAAATTAGGACAAAAAAGGTCAAGTGCGAGTCGGACTCGCGCACCGAGGGCTTCGAACAAACTTAGGTAATTGTTTTATTATGTTGTATCTTTAAATGTTGCTTGTAGCAATTTTTTCTTTGTCTGTGCTATAGGACGTGGGGAGTACCTTGTAGGTTGTGATTCCTTTGCAAGTAGTTGCTAGTTTCAGAATATGCGGTTTTAATTGCTATTTCTTCTGATTCAAATTCAAATTGAATTTGAATCAGAAGACAGAATAATATGTTATAAAACAGATACGGGAATAATTACGAAAGACAAAATTTTTTTATTACATTATATAAAAAAAAAATATTTTTATTTTTAACTTATAACCCCTTTACTCATGAACGCAAATATTGTAATGTATTCAATTGATATTCACATCAAAAACTTAGCTTTATAGTCATAAGTGTATTTCTCTCACGCATTACTTGTCATTTTAGTGCCTATTTATAATAAAAGAGTACTGGGAATAGTTCAAATTTAAAGCAAATTAAACGAAATACATTTATTTGAAAATGAACAGCAAAATGACGGTAGAAATAAATGGGTAGAGGTTCCGCGATAATGTGCGCGCGAGTAGCAGACGAAAGCGCGCCGCACCGCGGTGAGGAAGGCGCGAAGGGGGGTGGCCTTCCGGATTTTACTCCAACACGGCCTCTCCTGACGGGGCAGCGTCCTCGCTGCCTTCAGTGGCAGCTGCAGCTCGTGTGGAAGGGCCAGCTTCGCAGTCTTCAGCGTTATGATGTGCATCGTAACCTGGAATATACAAAAAAACCGACATTGAAAAAAAAATACTTAAACCAATGCAAATGAGGAAAACTGAACCGGAAAACCGAACCGTGCAACAAACTTTACACAAACATTAACATTTAATATTAAAAAAAACATTTCACGATTTTGGGGAAAATTTTACCCTGTACTGGTATCCCTCATGTTAATCACATGATTATACCATAAATTTGAAACTACGTAAAAACAAATGGCGTCCTGAACAACAAGAACACTTCGTAATTTAGTCGGATAACACAAAAAAATGTTTACGTCTATTTCGATGAAAATATTATATATTTGTAGATAATTTCACATTAGAGTTAATGAAAATGTATCAACTATATCCAGTTCTATAAAACAATATACTTCAAATAAGTTTACTTACGTGTGAAAGGTAATATTTGGTAATCTTCGTTCCGGCCGATTTTTACAACCAATCACACTACAACGCACCATATTTTCACTTAAAGTCGGATTAAAACAGATCACTGTCAATGTTTATTAAACTTTGAAGTCACTTAACAGCGAGAAAAAACAGAAAACTAGCAAAACAATGGACTGTAGCCGCTTGTTTGGGACAAACTGCCTTTGTCCCCAACAAAAGAAATCGCATAACATGAGAGAAACAAAAAACAATGTTTCTGTCTCGCTTGCTCTTAGCTTTATAGTCATAAGTGTATTTCTCTCACGCATTACTCGTCATTTTAGTGCCTCCTCTATGGTTCATTCTCACTCTACGGTTTGACACTTCGCTCTTCGACGTCATTAACGTCAACTTCAGAATACTGCTCTAATGACGTACAAGGGAGTCATTTAGTGATGTACATACTACTTTGTTAAAGTCGGTTCTTATTATATTATAATTTTTTAAAGCAAACGAATAAAAAACAAATATATGTTTAAAAGAAAAATTGTCTTTATCATTTTAACCCTACAGTAGCGCGTATCTAAAAATGACGTGTGAGGTCGCGTGGTCTACAAGGGTATACCATTTTTAAAACAAGAAAAAGTACAAAAATAAATTAAAAAGTCTGTTTATTTATTTATAAATCTTCATTAATATATAATATTTTGTATTTAAAATAATTAACAAAACATACAACCATATCTTTTACGATTAGAAAAAAACAACTTCAACAAAAATTACCTCTTTTTCAGTCGTAATACACATAATTCACATTTCACATTAAAAGAGATAAAAAAAATGGGTACCTATCATTTAAGCTGTCACCAATTTAATTAGTTTTGTGTTTCTTAAATAATAGGGTTTGTCCTCAAAATAGTAGATCTGTCACCAAAATGAAGTCACCAAACAATGCAAAATCAGTTCCACAATAAATCACCTAAAATCCTGAGATATAAGGTCTAGTACCAAATAAATGTTTTTGTATGTATTATAATAGTGTGTCCTAATAAGTATTTAAGCAAACTTATTTAAAGAGATCACCAATAAATCATATAATGTTACTAGAAAATTGCATTAAGTTCAAATAAAAAATTAGGGTTGTCATCATCGTTTCAACCAAAAGATTCTGCTACTTAACTAGACTCCTAAGGTTCTAAATTTCCACTGGTAGTATAAATTATATTTAAATAAAATTTTTAGCAGAGTAGTAAATAAAACGATTAAAGTCAAAATAATCAATATTTATTGTTTAAAATAATTACCACTGAACAATCAGCGCTGGTTTCAAATAGCTGGCTTATGGCTAAACACTTACTTAAAGTTAAAATAATCAATATTTATTCTTAAAAATAATAACCACTGAATAATCAGCTCTGGTTTAATAGCTGGCTTATGGCTAGCATAATTGTAGATAAAACACTTAATTAAAGTTAAAACAATCAATATTTATTGTTAAAAAACAATAATCACTGAATAATCAGCGCTGGTTTGGATTTCGAAGGGCGCCCCCTTTTTCTTTTCTGGCCGATAAGCACATTTTTTGCTTCTGGTGGGGGGTTGGCCAGCTTTAAGCGTATGGCTAATCCGATAATATGTTTGCACATATTTTATTTCTTGTAAAACGCAGGGCAGTTGCATTTCCGTGTGATCGAACCTAGTTACCTACTACGCATCGTTGAGGCTGGATTGGTCAATTTTTAAAGCGCGCCAATTTGTCTCGGCCCCTTTGATCATTTTTTCATTAAAATTATAAATTGATGTATTAAATTGGTAACGAATACTTTTAATTTAATATCTGAACGAAATAAAATGTTACTACTGTATTGGTGACAAAATCTTATATATAAAAATGAATCGCAAAATGTGTTGGTAAGCGCATAACTCGAGAACGGCTGAACCGATTTCGATAATTCTTTTTTTATTATATTCCTTGAAGTACGAGGATGGTTTTTGTGTAGAGAAAACGTAGATATGTACCACGGGCGAAGCCGGGGCGGACCGCTAGTATCAAATAAAAAGGAGTCGCAGTCAGGAATCGATAATTGATTTATTTGGTGACAGATCTACCATTCTGAGCACAGAGCTATTATTTAAGTAACAAAACTGCTATTATAAGAACGAAGTTTATATTCATGTAATGCAATATAATTTTATTGGTTATCGATCTCTTATTTTACACATATGTTAACATTAATTTGATAATTCATACCTGGGAACAATTTTTGTTTATCTGAGAACGAAAATATTTCGTGGTGATAGATCTGATTTATTAGGTGATACAACTTGATGACAAATATAAATTTTGGTGATAGAAAATATAGTTCCCAAAAAAAATTATACTTAAAACGTGCTTAAAACATAGTGTAATCAGTATTTTGCAAAAAAATTATCCACGCGATTTCAAAATGGTTAGAACATATTATTATAAACTTTTTACGGGCTTTAATGCAGTCATGGTAGCGATCCAAATAATGGTCCTGCTGTCGATGGCCGGGTTTTTTGGTGTGGAAGAACTAAGAAATCTTTTATTTTGAGGGAAAGAATTCTTGGCAATGTTATTAATTTGTCTGATCTTTTGGCGTATCCACACATGCCGCCGGCTTATGCTGCCGGGTTTCAGACCGCCTTGCCGCTAAATGCAGGCCGCCGCGCCGGCTTTATACAATGGTTCATTTTCTTGATACTTTTCTATGAAAAAAAGTACTGCACTATCATCCCTGTTCAATTCTGTCATGTCTATATTTCGTTATTGACTTATATTAAATTATATTATACTACTGGGCATTTGCATGGCATTTACACGGCATTTGCACGGCATTTGCCGTTTGATAATTTTCATGTAGAATAATTTATGTGATTGGGTACTGTGAAGAGAAATAAATAAATTATTTGGTTTGATTTGATATGAGTAGATTTGATTTTGGTTTGGTTTGATTTGATTTGATTTGATTTTTATTTGCTGAATGTATGCATAGCGCATTAAAGGCACTGAGGTAGATCAGATAATAGAGCACGGTTACAAGCCATCTTCTTGAATTTCTGGACGTGAACAATATAATAGAGTAACAATACACTTTTATCAATTAGATCCACTTCATTTTTAGTGCGATTATAGGAAGACATTATTTCCGGTTTCAATAATTTATCTCCAGTATAGGCATCTATTGCTGCTTCTCTACGTGGTCTTCTAGAATTTCTATCTGAACTAGACTAGTCGCCATCAAGATCATCACGACACTGGTCTTCGGTCAATCAAGCCTCGATCATCGATCGTTCGATCGATAAGTCTCTTTCGTCTGAAAAAAAATTTCTTCAAATGACCATAGCTACAAGATTTTCTCACGTTTCTGCTTATAACTTCTAAAATTTTCAATTCATGGCATAAAGTTACCTCAACATAATTTTGTGGGCATAGTAATTAGCTACCTGTAAATTATTTTTCAACGATTTTTTTTGTAGGACGCATAGTTGCCGAGGTATCAGGAACATTGTGTTTGCACCCATTTTTGACAAGGGTGACGATCCCTTATCTTGGGGTCAATGGACTATTTCTTTATTATAATATTCTAGTAATATCTTTTTAAGTTATAGATACGGTGTACAGTGTACACGCTCAGAATGGTAATACGAAAGTCAGGTAATTCGTATATAAACGAAGAAGCGAAATGTAATTCGTTTTATACGTGAAAGTGTGAGTAACCCATTTATCTTTTGATATAAGGTTGATACGTTATTGCTTTTGACCGTGATTTGGTTTATTATAATTAATCTTTAATCTATATATATATATATATATATATATATATATATATATATATATATATATATATATATATATATATATATATATATATATATAAAACTCAAAGGTAACTGATATAGTGATCTATCAACGCACAGCCCAAACCACTGGACGTATCGGGCTGAAATTTGGCATGCAGGTAGATGTTAGGACGTAGGCATCCGCTAAGAAAGGGTTTCCCGAAATTCTTGCGGGAACGGGGAAAAACGGGGATGCACGTACAAAGTCGTGGGCGGAAGCTAGTTACCTATATTAATAAACCGCACGGTACAGTAAGTAGGTACTTAGTACTTAGTAGGTACTCACGGCGACAAACATGGTTGCATGATTTATTCAATTCATAATTAAGTAGTAGGTATATTAAATTAGGTTAATCATTGTGTGTCTACAAACTTCAGACAAATCTACTACTACACTTATATAAATAATAGTTTAACGTGGTTAAATTTTTTAAACAGAGGCTACGTGACAGATTACTTCTCTTGATAATACTGTTTAGAGAATTAAGTACATATTATAATATGAGTTATGACGTCCGTGTGTAAGTACTAATATTTTGCGTAGAAGTATCGTTGTAACGGCGTTTAAGAAGTGACTCATTACAGTCGTATTGTATGAAAATAAAAATAATTATTATTTATCTAGAAGCGAGCTCTCGCATTTTAATTCTCAGCGTTCCCTTGGCTTTAATGTACTTTTTTACAATCAGTACAGTATTTTTTTAATATCTAATACCGTCGTTAGATAAAATGTAAAGAGTAAGAAACTATATTATATATATGCATATAGGTATATAATATATATTATGAATGTCTAGTTTAAGAAATTCTCACCTAATTGGTTCAAGATTGCAAATTGTTCTGTCCTGCTCTTGCCTTAGCGTCATAAGAATATTGATAGCTCATCGAAAGTAATTAGCGTATGAGTATTTTATTTGATAGACTTTAATAAGACACGGTCTATTCAATTCCTTTACCATAAACGGCAATGAATTTGCACCGTTATGTATCTTTGATAACATGTCTAATACCGTAACATAAAAACTATTATTAACATTTCCATACATAATTAGCATGACATGGAAAAATATGTCTTCTAATAGGTACATATAATTATTGTATCTGCATACTATATCAGACTGCATTATTAACAACGTGTACGTTATAGATACTGAAAATAATGAAGGGGATAGGAAATTATTAATTGTTCTGTGAGATGAGAATTCCTTCCTGGAATAAAATATAGTGAAATTGTTCCAATGAGATTCCCATAAAAACGAGATACTACGTACATACTCTATCCACTAATCTTTCTCGATAGAGTTTCGTCTCATGTAAGTTTTCGGTATATATTAAATAGAGTCTAAGAGGTTGGTCACTGTGTATGGAGCCGCCTAATCCGAAATATATACCTAATTTAGGCAGGCACGGCGTTAAAACACTTTTAAATTAGATATTTTTAATATTTTCTTACGTTATTAATAAAATCAACCCCCATTTTTGTTGCTCACTTATCTAAGTATTATACAACAAAGTAAGGCAATATACAAAGTTTCCACTTAGGTAGTCCCGCATGCTCTACAAATGTCGTATCTATTCGGTTACGTTACTATTAACGGATCCAGAACGCACAAATAGTGCAAATACAATTTATCTTTAACACTTTGTAATGAGTTTTTAAAGCGATTCTCCACAGCCGACAATACCACAAATCGTTAACATAGAAACTTATTTTTTAAATTAATCTGCTTCGAATTTATTAATATTGTCTTGGTATTTAAATACATAAACTATAGATAACTAGTTACACTACGCTTTATGTGATAATATTTTGTGTAATTTTTACAATATTGGCATGTAATTTTAATGAAATGAGGTAAATTAAGACTAATCCTCAATGTTCGTCTGTTTAACGGTGATATCACAATGTTAAGCGTTACGTTGTCTCGGAGTATATCTTCAGTCTTCCCCGCCAGCGCAGCCACCGTAGCGTTAAAAAAACGAAATATTCCGCTAGCTCGTCATTATTCAAATTTTCGATGTTCTACTTGTGCGTATGTTCCGGCCTTTGATTCTTAGCCTATTTCGACTAAAATACGATCATCGAAATAAGGTTCCGAGCGGTCAACTGAGATTGCCGTGAGAAATCCGTTAAGCAAACAGATTGCGCGGTTTGTCATCTATTGGAGACACCATATAAATTGTTAACCGCAGAATCTCATGATTGTTTCTTAAATTTAATACTTCGTTTCTCTTCTATTTTATTCAAATGCCGGAAATGTTCTACCTAAATATCATATTCAGGACCTACTTTCCTCATTTAAATCGCCATTGAAATTGCATGCCATATGGCCCAAAACATGTTCAAACCTTTCTCTCTATAAATCAAATTAATGTTGCATCTGTTGTCATTTACAGTACATTACAGTAGTTTCAAGTATAACACATTAGGTTAATTATAGCTCGCCATAATTCAAGGGCAATGCTCTCAGAATAAAAATGTTGAATTAGATGTGATGTATGACCGTATGACGTGTCGAACGTGCAGACATAATTGCATGGGCGATTACACCGGCGATTGTGTAACGGGCTCGAGCTTTACTGTTTATATCGATTTCGGAACGAGCATCCATATAGTCGTGATGTCATGAGAGCACGCGGAAGGTTGGCCATCAATCACTGCATTCGATTCGGACCGCACTGATGTGATGGAGGCAAAAACGTGTCGACGGCACGCGCAGCTCTAATGATTTCAATTGCTTTACGATTCAGAGAATGCACTGGAAATTGAACATTTTATTGACATTGTATAACGATGCTATTTTATAGATGAATGTTATAGAGCTACATATATACACAATACACACATCTACTTATATTACACATTTAAATTACAGATTTACAGATTATTGATCTTCGAATATTGAAATCATAAAGCATAATAATTCAAATAATGTTGATACTCAAACGTCTCCAACTAATTAAATTAAAAAGTGTGGTAAAGTTAACGTTCTTACGATAATCAATAATCATTATACCTAATACCTATATTATAAAACTGAAGATTTTGTTTGTTTGATTGGTTGAGCGCGCTAATCTAATCACAGGAACTTTGGGTCCGATTTGAAAATTTCTTCCAGCTTATCAGCATTTATCAAAAAAGGCAATAGAGTACCTATCATCAATCTAAGACCAATAGGAGCGGATAAGTTTGAAATAAATAGAGAGATTGGAACGGAGAAGTTTTTGAGAGGGAAAATTTTAAACAGTTAACGAAGAAAATTAGGAAATATGGGAAAGTGTGTCGCTTTTACAGAAATTCTGACTTTAAACTTGGCTTAGCTTTTTTAACATAGATGTTTAAACTAATATTACAAAAGTATACAAAGTTAACACCACCCATATAATATTACACTGACGATAAAAATATATAACATAAAACATTCAACAACAATGTATTGCATTACAATTATACTGGCGTTATCATCAAAGCTTTTCTAATACATATAATCGTAAAAATTATCTGTATGGAATAAAATTGCTATCGAATTGATTGAAAATAACATTCCAGAACGCAATAAAAACGAAAGTAATATTTAGAGGTTAAATCTAACTATTAATAATACCAAATAAGCCATTTTAGTTATTTTATTGGACTGGTAAATCGGTGAAAGTAGGTACTAATCTAAAAAAGCGTTCGTCATTCATTTCAGTTTTCATCACATTTCTCTAATAAATAAATAATTGATGGCGGTACCAATTCATTATGTACATAAATTAAAACATAATATAAATTAAAACAAATATTTTAACAACGCAACGCCACACCTACCATCACGTTTGTAGAAGCAGTAGACAGCTGTAGTGTAAAAATGCATTGTTTGAATAAATCATAAATATGCGTAATTCGTAAGAAACTTAAAACTTTTATAGGTAGGTACCTAATTAAAATCGATGTCTCAGTGAAAAAATAAAAAGTTAAACTGTAACTGACTCTACCTCTAATCTCTATGAATTTTGATATGTTTGTTTTTTTTTCTAATAAAGATATTGATGAAATAGGTTAGAGTTGGTAATTTGACGAGTAATTATGAAATAAGAATTAATTTTTCGACATTTTCTTGTTTGCTCTGCGTAAACTTACTCAAACGGCATACACAATTTAACGAGAGAGCCTTTGGATTTCAGTCGTTAAAATTGTTTGCTTACTTATTGTTTGTTAGTTGTTACTACTTACTAGCTGCGCCCCGAGGTTTCACCCGCGCGCGTGAATGAGTTTTTCTAATCTAAATCCTAATTACCATAATAACCTACAATAAAAGAAAAGAAAATTATTTTATTGTAGGTTTGTTCCTTCGTTAGTTGACTTTAAATTTAGATATTTAGCTTGTAAAATGTTTTTTTTTTATATATTACCAAGGCTTATTTAGTTATTTGCTACCAAAATAAAAAGGTAACTACCTACTTAACGTTACTGACGAACGGTAGCACCTGAAAAATAAAAGCTTAGAGTTTTTTCTGTGCGGTATTTAGTTGCGAAACGTCGGAAATCATTCCAAAGATACGGACCGGACATTGTTATGATAATTAGCATCAGCTAAAGAAATTGGTGGAACCTTTGTTATGTGGTAACTAAAAAAGGGCGTCACTGAGCTCATCGTTACGGATGGCTTCGCAGGTGCCGACGCTCTTGCTTCATAAACTCCATCTGATCTAGTGATAATGGGAAGATGCATACAAATTTCATTTAATTAAAACATCATAAGATGCGCTTTAAGGGCTTGCACTCTTTAAGTTGTAACCTAATATTTAGATACTTTATAGTAAGTAGGTAGGTAGTTCATTCAGCTAAATTGTGCCTGTAGGTACAATCAGGTACCTGATTATTATTGTTGAAATTAAATTCTAATAATAAAAAGGTACCCTAATAGCAGCAAATATTAAATTTGCAGATTTGGTATAATCTCCAATCAAACTTAATCAGAGTGCGTCTATGGTCATTGGGTTTTTTAAAATTAGCAATAGATAGGTAGTCTATAACTGACTACTATTCTCTATTCGTATTGGCTGCTCAATGAAATACATTTATCTTATTCATAGACCGGTTATTTCAGATCGATAGTTATTCAGCGAAACAAACAATGAATGTCTATAAGGTAATGGTATTTGGGTAAGTGAATCAAATGTTTATCTATATTCATCTGGGAAGTTGATTGACTTTCTACAGTCGCTATAATTACGGATCAAATCGATAGACTCAGTGAGCTCGGACAAATAGCGTATTTAGTTATCTTATCGTTCGATCGCGGCGCCTCGCATCCAACATGCCATCGCCGACCTATAGCCACCGCGATATCGAAGATTTCTCCATGCGAATGTCACGGCACCGAAGTCATCTACGACGGAGCCTAGTTCCCTCGAATCCTACGCCAATCAATAATGTAGATCACGAGATTGTCGAATTGCGAAGCGAATCAGTGATCGTGTCGTGAGAACGGTAGGGTACAGGTGGTACCCTCCCCAGCCGGCGAGCGCTAACTGTTCGGCAGCGCGCGCGCACCACCGTGCAGTCCCGGCCCGGTTCGCTGTCGCATCGCACTAGCAAAAGCTGTAGCAGCTGCAACGCGCGGGAAAATATCCACGCACTTCCGCAGTTCTTGTGTTGTTCTCGTATTATTGTGATTGTATTTAATATACGTTGTCAACATTTTGTGGTAGCATCAGTAAGGTAATCGGGGCAGATAGCATTAACGGTTGGCTCCGCGCTCGAGTGTGGCAGACCGCAAGCATGACGAGCGCCAGAGGCTGCGCTCTCGTGCTTATCTACTTGGTATGTTCCAAAAATTTTCATAGCTTTGTAGTTTAAAGTGCACCGCAAATAGGTTAAAGCTTTTACTGTCGCCGTTGGCATGCAAATTCTTGAAGTAAGACTAATCTAGGCATTAGCTTCGTTACCTACATACAAGCGAGGGTGTCATCAATCTTTCTCTAATGAATCATTGCATGAGATGACTTTAACCGCAAAGTGGAAAGCTTTGCATTAAAGCACACATTAGCACATTTCTGCATGATTGTTGCTTGTTTATAAACAGAAGCGTATATTTATTATAATAAGTTTTAGTTAGTATAGTATATTATATTCTATAATTTATATTGATTGCCTTAATCTTGAACGGCTGGACCGATTTTGATGAAACTAAGTGCGGCTTACTTATTTTAAAATTACCCATCTTATCAGATAAATTGTTTATTTTTATATTTGAAACATAAGTAATATAATATTAGAAACGAATTTTCAAAATTTAATAAAAAAATCCATATCTAGTTAACTAGAGACTATGTATAAAAGCTCAACGAACCGTTTTCTCCAAAAATAATTGAAACGAAAACGAAACTTAATGACTAACAAATGTAATTTAAAATGAATTTATTAATTTAATAACAATTGCACCAAATCCATAACAAAGTGTACGGTACTCTGTAATTTTGTTAATAAATTTTCGTTCTATCGTGATCGAATTAAACGTACAACTGTAAAATGTACAAATGGACTTACTTGAGCATTGTATACACGTGATTGAAAGATATTAGATTTCACGCTCCGTAGATTGCGTTACGCGAATAAAAAGCCAGCCATATAAGTGCAAGCTGAGCTTTTGAAAAAGTTCCATTTTTTACAAATTAAAGATCGCGTACCAGGAAGTAACAGGCGGTAATTTTGTTAATTATTGATAAAGAAAAGTGTTTACCTTTTAAGCATATATCTACATAAAAATTTATACAATTGTATTCCACCTATCGTCGCATTTATATAAAAATATTAATGTCAATTTTTAAATAACTATTAACATAAAATAAAATAGAGGTTTTGTATCCTACACACTCTAAGGACGAATATTCGTTATTAATGAGTGAAATTAAAATATATCTACTCTCTGATCTCTCTCTCTCTTATTCCGAAATTTAACCTTGCTAATTTAAGAACATCAATTTAAAATCTTACAAAAAGCGGTGTATCTTGACTATTTGAATCTCATAATGCGACCGAATTACAATATATTTATTTATTAAGATGCTTACATAATAAAATCCGATAATTGTTTCATAATATTATCTATATCTATGTCCAATTTCACAGCAATTTGAACGACTAATATAATTAATAATTAACACGTTCACTGCGGCACCTAAAATGCCAAACTTACCGTTGTTGCGGCATGTCTTCCATACTTCACATCGGCAAGTTCACCACTGTGCGTCATGAGCCATTTTTATCACATCGCACCTTCTGACTTTGAAGGTTAATAATTTCATGAAATTTCAAGATATTTCAAAAAATTTTTTTACAGATAATAGTATATATAGTCTAGTATATACCGCATAAATAGCTTTTAGTTTGACCTTATAGTTTAAAAGATATGAGGGAAAATGTAAACCCCTGATTTTGTGAAAAATTATTTGCCATCCCGCACTTCGTTGGTACGGCATGTTTACAGTAATAGCGATGGGAAACACTGTAAAATAAAACATCGATATCGATATAAATCAATTTTGTATATTTCAGTCTGTTTGTTAACAGATAACGAGATCGTCGATACAAAAAAAAAACACATATAAAACAAGGTACTTGATAGAGTACTATCAGGAAATTGTTCAGTAACATTTGTTTTAATTTGTTCAGTAACTATTGTTTTAATGTTTTATATTATTTTCACAACTGTCATCACATTTTTGCATTTATGCTACGAAATAAAAGAAAGTAAAAAAACTAAAGCCTCTAAGGTATCATTGTCATTTAAAAAAACTCAAAAGAAAAGTGCTTCGGTCCTGGTGCATCACTATGCGAGACTGACACGTGGCGCGCTCGCAGTACAGTGCGGCATGAGGTGCTTGTCCATGGCAAAATATTTGACATGCCGCACACAAAAGAAATGGTTTCTTTTCTATGCGTTAGTCCAATATTTTGCCATACGATTTTTAAACGAAATTGAGTCCTACTTCAAACTGTGATCACAAAAATATATTTGTCTCTTTTCTATTCATTGATTAACATATAAAAAACCTCGCCGCACCACGGTGAAAACTGTGATTTTGGGCGCCGCACTGTGGTGTAGTCGCTGATGGCCCGATACTGGACATGCCGCAGTGAACGTGTTAATTACTAATATTATGACTAAGATCTATGTATTCTCATTAGTTTAATCAAAACTTGGTCCACGTATCTGTAACGTATACCCATCAATAACAATAATAAGACTTCAACGCGTGTTGGTAGTGAGGCGTGAAGTGTTTATGACGTGCAACGTATGTCCGATTATGTGGAAATATTAGCATCTTATAACAATTGATGCTTGATGTAATGGCCGAGCTTCAGTGAACCGATGGCGAGCTTTTTTTTACTTGTGTGGTTTATTGTTTGCCTGTCTTTTCTCTAAGTAATGAAAATTGAAAAGAAAGTAATTTTTAAACGTAGTAAACTGCAAACTATCAATGAGTTCATTAATGTCCCTTTACGTCTGCATAATCAAAGAAAATTTCTATGGAAATCAGCTGTTTCGCCGCGTTTAAAATATTCTGTGTCACTTTCTTCCCACCTTAATATCAATAGAAACAAAAATCTGATGATAATATTACCACAACAATATTCCTTTTAGTTTTAAGCATCACTTACATTTTTAGTTCAACCCTACTTAGAAAGCGCTGTAATCTTAACGAGTTATACAAACTATCATTTACGGGAGAGTTTTGTAAGCACAAACACAGCTTTCAGATAACGAAGTGGGTTGACGTAAAAACGCTTGAAGCGCTATCGAGGCTATAAAATTCTAGCGGCCAGCCTCATTTTCTATCTATTTATATCTGCATACTGCATATACATCCTTAATGGATAAGTAATGAGCTTGTATCATATCCAGGTCGACGTCTGCAGTGTACAAAAAAAATGAAATTATTGACCTTAATATTAGCTACATCGTGATTTTCGTATCAGAAAAGCTTGAATGAATGAATGAATGAATGAATGAATGAATGAAAGCTTTATTGTACACACCAAAATAATGAAATAACATTAGGTAAAATATACATCAAATTGCACAATAGGCGACCTTATGGCTACAGAGCCATCTCTTCCAGGTAACCCAACCAAGGAAAACAGTAACAAA
The DNA here is from genome assembly GCF_061535455.1 of Colias philodice. Lineage (NCBI taxonomy): Eukaryota > Metazoa > Arthropoda > Insecta > Lepidoptera > Pieridae > Colias > Colias philodice. Next base: position 4,888,182 of record NC_143097.1, read on the forward strand.
GAAAGAATACAAGTAGGTGGTGCATACCAAAGCAATATATATAATAATAATATAGTAATACTAAGAAAGTAGGAATATAAATAATACATAATTTACAACAATAAAGAAAATAATATATAATCTATACATATAATAAAATCGTAGGAAAGTCAAAACTGTACATTGAATATTTTTTTAAAAGAATACATAATCCATGATCTATAATCGATATAGAAGCCAAAAACATAGTTTTTAGAATTTTTGTCTGTTTGTCTGTTTGTCTGTTTGTCTGTTTGTCTGTATGTTTGTCCAGGCTAATCTCAGAAAGTACTGCACGGATTTACTTCAAATTTTGCATGAATATTACTAACAGGTCGGGTCAGGCTGTTACATACATATTATCATGCTATCACCTTCGGGGGAGGAGCTGTGAACCTTTATTTTTCTTACGTATTCCGTGTACTACGACAGCGTACAATATAAAGACTCATGTTTAAATGTTGTTTTTGAGTAAGCCATGCTATTGTCTACCTTTACACTATAAAAACTACATCATTTAAGTAATTTTGGCAGAGAAACAGTATAATGAATCTTAGTAGTATAAAGACAAATTTAAAACAGCGCCATCTATGAGATTTCATTAAAATTAAATCAATTTACATAATATTAACGCTCCTTGGAAATTCATAATTTAAATATTATGATGTTGGTGAGTTTGTTTTTTTTTTTAAAGTTAAATAAATAATTCATATCTTCCCAGAGTAAATTTCAGGTACGCTTATATTTCATGTGAATATACTAAATTTTTATAAGTGAGGGTAGATGTTTATTATTTGATGTTAGTTACAGTTATATAGATAATAGACGTAGTATTTGTATTCTCTTTGGGTAATAGTAGATAACAGTGATTTTAAAAATGTAACCAATGAACACCATTGGTTACATTTTTAAAAATCTTCGGCTTTTTTTTAATTTTCGCCTTCTTGCGTTCCCACAAAAGTTAAGTTGTAGCTTTTATATTTATTGTTTATTATAATTATATAGTTAGACTCATGTTTTTAATTAGTTAAAGTTATGACAAAATAAGAAAATGATGAAATTTTATTTTTATCATGTATAACTTTTACAAGACTATATTATACGCCCAAAGAAGGTCACTTTAGTTCTTGATAAAACTTTATTTGTTAGTAGCTTTTTATTAAAATTAGGTACACTTATCTTTTGATTTTTTTTTTATTTACAGATTCAATGTTCATAAAAATTGACGATTTGCGTGAGGATGTAGTGGAAATTAGTAACCTTGCGCGTGGTCAATCAATATTCAATACATATTATAATAAAATTCTAGAAAAGTGATGTCTGTACAATGAAAATATGTAAAAAAAATGTGAGCCGTCATGGGACGCCTGGCAGATGTGAAACATCGTTCGGTTTACAAGTGAGCCTATAGATGTGTATAGCGTGGCGACCCGTCGCCATGGCAAGCGTCGCCACGTCAACAATTCGGTTTACAAGTGAGCCTATAGATGTTTCACATCAAAAAATAGCAGGGGTTATTATTAAATCGATCTCAAACCCAAAACTGTAGTTATATTTTTTTTGTCTGTTTGTCTGTATGTTTGTGCACGCTAATCTCAGAAACGGCTAATCCGATTTAGATGCGGTTTTCACTAATATATTGTGGTAATCTTCATTTAACATTAAGTGTTTATTTCATGTTAATCGGTTTAAAAATAAAAAAGTTATGACCATTTAAGTATTCACGGCGAACATTTGAAAAGGCATTCTATTGTACACTATACAGTGTACGATAAAACGTAAGTTATCTGTTATACGCTACAGTAATTATTCCTTATAAATGTCCAGGTGATCATATCGAAAGTCCCCAAGGGTGGGGGGGTAAGCTGAGGTAGTAGGGGGGGAAGAAGTCAAATTAGAATTATGCTTACTTCTAGGTAAATTTTATACATAAAATGTCCTTTAAATTATGTCGTATTATATTTTTAACCCCTTTTAACCATTTTTAACCATCAAAAAGATGGGTGATAAGTGTTTGACCGCTATGTTTGTCTGTTTGTGCCACCGTAGCTCGCTAACAGGTAATACGAATTAGATGCGTGTTAGGCAGCATATTTTCCGACGCTGGTTCTTAGATAAAGTGTATCAAAATCGGTTCATCCATTTATTATACCTAGGTATATAGAGGTAAAAGTGGGAATGTGGGAAAAAATATTAGTTATATTTTTATCCAATTCGGTTTATCCATTTATTAGATTACAGCGGTGAAAGTGGGAATGAACAATAATCGAATGTGATCAAATAATATACTCAAGCGGCATATCAAAATATAAAAGAGCAACGTGTTTTATCGAAATCGGTTCATCCGTTTATTACATTTAGGGGTGACAGTGGTTAGATAAATAAACCAAATGGAGCATCAAACGACAGGATATGACGTGTACATATAGGTATAATTAGATAATATGGTTTACATCAAAATCGGTTCTGCCATTTACTAGGTGTGGAAAGAGAAGGGTTGAAAGTCTGTGAAAGAAGAGGGGGATATGGGAGCGAGAGGAAAGCCACACCCTGGAAATTTTGGACTCTACTCAAAGCCACATAGGCCTGGCTCTTGGCAATTTTTTTTCCTAAAGATACCACTTCTTTTGCCACTGTGATCCATTACAATTTGTGCACGGTTACGGCCCAACTTAAAAGATGTCAAGGAGCAACAAACTTATAGATATCAATATGATGTAGGAATGTAATATGGAGGTAGAGGTAGGTCTCGCTCACTTGAAAATATCACATGAAAATAAGAAACCGAAGTTAAAAATTTAAAAATTAAAAAGAAAAACCCAACGCAACGAAGGAAAAGGAATAAATAATAATTTTACAAACTTCCCGACGATCTTTAAAATTAAGTACCATTATAAAAAAAATATAATTGTATATGATATGATAATGATGGTATGGCAGCCCCGATGACTTTGTTTTTTTATTTTTATAAATATTTAAAATGGTATTTATTTTTAAAGATCTTCGGGAAGTTTGTAAAATTAGTGAAACTTTTATTACATCGTCTCAAACTTTTTGGTCTGTGTAGCGCATGTCGCGTGACGGTCGGCTGCCGAGTAGGTATTAAGCAGTGTTCGGAGTCATTATCGTACAAATACGATAATTTTGTGCCTAAGTTTCACTTTTACCGTGGTTTCATAAAACCACACAACATTTTTTCCTTTTTCTATGCACTTTTCTTCGTTGCGTTGAGTTTTTTTTTTTATTTAATTTTTATTGCACGGTCTAAACGGTTTAGTTACTACGGCGTGAGACAGGAAAGATCTGAGCGCTGAGACAAACGTCAAAACGCAAAGGAATAGAATCCGCTATCGATACTAATTATTGTCTTAAGCGTATGATGTTTTGATAAGGATTTGTTCACCTTACCAACGACGACGACGACCACGAACAAAATTTTCATCCAGTCGTAATTTAATAAAATTGTGCAAAACACAATTAAAAATAAATTATTAAAATTTCCTGTCGTTCTGGTGATTGGAATTTTTATTTTTGAGATCAACGAATGAAAAAATATATTTTTCGTAGAAACGGTTATATATATTGTCAAAAACATCCATACAAGGAAGGAAGAAAAATAAATTTGCCTTCCCTCCTGGTGCCTAAAAATAATATGACATAATTTAAAATAAATTTTACGTAGAAAATTAACTAGGTATTTATTTTTATTTTTTAGCTCAGTTTAGTAATAAATTTTACTAACAGTTCGTTTAATTATTTATGGTAGTACGTGTTTATTCAATAAAAGTTAAGTAGTAACTACCTACTATGCAGTCACTATTCCACGCGGACGAAGTCGCGGGCACAGCTAGTATATAATAAAATAAATAAATACAGATAAGAGAAAGAATATATAAAGTCATCACTTAATTAAGGACATGTGGTAATCAAAGAGCATGTTTTTGAAAACATCAATGGATCTAGCTTTGCGTATGGCTATTGGTAATTGATTTCATAGTCTTATAGCTTTCCTTTAAGAAGAGATTCATATCTCGATACATAAATTAATTTTTATATCTATGACTTAGTTTTACTTGAGCTTTTCTCTTTGTTTTGTTCATTTATATATTTGGAATCGGAAACAGAGAGACAAGTTATTAATAAGTTAGTAAATGTAAACATTTAAAACACTCAATAATTGTGTTTTAATGGATTATAATTTATATTGTATCTATGTATAAGTTCACATTTATATTTTCTGTACAGTGTGTTTATAGGTGTAACACAAAAATACATAATTTTCTAGCTCGAACTAACGTTAAAATATTATAATTAATTTTAACCAATTTACGAAATTTCATCCTACTTTAAAATACCGTTTCAACGGCAACAAATTTTATAGAGCATCATTTTTCGTCGAATACAGAATAAGCAAATTGATGGTAGAGTATAGAGTTGAAACCAAATTAATTAATTCATTTTTTCTTTTATGAAAAGAAAAGCTCTAAATTTTATTCTTGAATTTTCGCATGATTTTATGATGAATATTGTATTTGGAATTTACAATTTTCACAAATTTCTATCAAATTTCTAACAAATTTCTATCACACTAACCCAGTTTTTATGTATATAAATTATTCTAATTGCGATGTGATAATCAACGTCATGTATTTTTACATACCTACCTTGATAGGAAATGTTACTTATCTACTCGTATGAGAGTAATATGCGAATGCTCTATCACATTATTTGTATGCATGACTTGCACAACGAATGTATTTCATTCATTATTTTGTTAAATGCACTCGATTTTCAACTAAGAAGGTATGGCATGGGCTAAATTTGTTTCTAAACTTCTAAATATTATTGAATTTAGTATTTTATTTCAATGTAATTAAAATACTTTATAAATAATCCAATTATCTTGGGATCTTTATTTTCGTAACTTGGCTATTTAACTATTACAAATATATTTTAACTACTTAATAAGAATAGATAGATATTTCACGAATATATGGTAAATGTAAAAAAAATATGTAATGACGATTCGTTTCTAGGTACCTTTTATTTTGTATTCGAATGAAATATCTGCAACAATGAACAATGTTCAAAGTTCTAGATTCATGTTTCAAAATATTGTAACATCTGAACTGAAAATATTACCAGTCATTTTTTAATATTATAACACAGTGTTTAATTCTAAAATTTACGTGTAAATAGTGACAATGATATCTCTAAAAATAATTCCCACTATCTCTGCCTTCCTCATATTTGTTAAGCCGCTAAAATCCCACGACAGTTTAAAATGTTCTCAGGCGATTTACTTTATAATCGTCATTTAAACGCTCCGATTATGCGCCGCTGTGAAATTAATTTCTTTATTATGACATTAAACTTGCCACTATGTTGTTAACTTGATTTACAGTAATATTAATATTCTCGTAAAACATTAAATTTGTACCTATTAAATAAAAAAAATTACAGTATAATAGTAATGAATGCATATTTTGAATGCATTGACACACTTTTTAATAATTTCTTTATAATTAACTAGGGAATGCAATCCCGATCCCGCGGGATCCCGATCTCGCGAGATCTCGTGTAATTTTTCGGGATCAATCCCGACGCATCATATGACGAGATCCCGTTCGAGATTGACGGGATTGGGCGGCAGTGGTCAGCGACGCAACACACAACCACTCGGGGCGCAAGCGGCTTCTAAAAGTCCTTTTGCACGTATATCTACGTCCACGAGCTTAGACAAATTAGAATCTACCATTAAAAAAGAAATGGATTTGTTTGAGTGTGGAGGAACAAGGGGGCGATTTTTGCAGTTTGCATACTGGGTGTAATCGTTAAGTGTGCACAGGCGATTATTCCGTAACTATTATAGATATCAAAAAACTTTAAACTGATATTGAAAGTACTATACCTAATGAGTAAAATGACAATAAGAACTTTTTTAAAGTAAAACGAGAAATATCCAAAAATGTTACATGAAACGCTCCCATACATTTGATTTCCCATACATGTTGTATTCAAAGCAAATGTTCGAAATGGCATCCTCGATATGGAATACCATTGTATTCCACATCGAGCTCTATTTACAGTTTCTGAATGAACTTTCATTAAAATTAGCGAAGTAATTAAAGCACAAAATCAAATAAAAAAGCAAAACCTTTCATATTAAATGTATGAAATAGTCATATTTCATACTAAATATATGGGAGCGTTTCAAGTGACATTTTTGGATATTTCTCGTTTTATTTATAAAAAGTTAATAATGTCATTTTACTCGTTAGGTAAAGGGCTTTCGATATGCGTTTAAAGTTTTTTGATATCTGCAATAGTTACGGAATAATCGCCTGTGCACACTTAACGATTACACCCTGTATAATTGCTTCGCCAGTGGCGAATCGCCACGCTGTTGCCAAACAGCGTTGAGTCGGAGAGGGCATTCTCAGCAGCGGGGTACATTGCAACGGACATTAGATGCCGTTTAGCAGATGAAACTATTAATACCCTTTGTTTTTTAAGGAGTCATTTAACATTCTCAAAATCACTCTTTTTCCTAATTCCCTTGAAATAAGCTTATTGTTTTGATTACCTAATTTACCTTCGTTAATTTCCTTACAACCTGATTATTATTTAGTTGGTAAGATTAAAGAATAAAGGTTTTTATTTTCTTTCGAGTAATATGTTATTTGAGTTAACCTTATAAATCACAAACAAGCAGTTATTAGCTTTTTCAGTCATCTGAACTCAACATTTTTTTTTAATTAGACGGGATCCCGAAAATTCCGGGATCCCGCGGGATTGATATTTCTAATCCCGCGGGATCCCGAATTTGCAATCTCGAGTCGGGATTGCATTCCCTATAATTAACTAATGATATTTTTTATATTTATGAGTATTTAATTTAAAAAATACTGTGTAACGTTACATTTTATTATCGACTACTGAAAAAAAAATTACTTTACATTAATTACAACGTGAAATGCGTTTTCCATTAATGGATTTTATAACAAAAAAATATTTAAATTGATTTAAATTCTATAAGTATAGATTTTCAAAAACAATTATCTACTTAGGATCCGATTATAGGTTCTCGCGATTTTCACCGAAACGGTAAGTTTTATAATAAAATTACCTCACATTTAGAACAAATAAAGAAATAAAAGAAAAATCAAAAACATAAAATTACCTAGATCAAAACCTAGGTATATACTATATGGAAGCAAAAGCGAAAACCTAGAATTTCGACAAAACTGTACCAATAACATATTTTAATCGTAGAGGTAGAGACGTAGAGATGATTTTTTTTCTGAAAAATATCTCATATGAAAACTTTTGAAATGTAAACCACGGTCTCCTCTGCTTTATATAATTTGTTAAAACCTACAATGAAAATAATAATCTGTAACTTAAAAAGTGAGATGGCAGTGAGAAGGTTTTTATTTATAGGGACTTATACAAAAACATGCTTAAGAAAAAGTCGCTAATATAGCTTTACGCGTATTACTCCATCAGATAAGTAAGACAATATAAAAATAAACGATACTCAGAAAAAAGCCATTTGGTTGCCAATATTCAGTAATTAGACGTGTCGTCTACGGTCTCATAACAAATCGATTTATCTCAGCGCTTAAGCATTGATGATTACACTTTAACCGTAATACTGCTATCGCACCGGCCCTCAACCGTAAAAACAAGTGGACTGTGTCTGACGGAAACACAAATGTTTTGATTTTTGTTGAGAAAATTTACGACATAAAATAAGTAGGTTTAGGGTAAGAAATTATTTTATATAGGTACGACATCTGAGTTATAACTTATAAGGATCGCGAGAAAAATGTAAGATCAACTACGTACAGAGAGATTTAGCGTGGAGCCCTCAAATCAATTAAAAAAAGTTTTTTTTTTTTGTTAATCTGTGGTAGAACTTATGGTAGAGTCTCTGTTTGTGCTCAGAGTTTATTGACATGGGTTACATCTAAACTCCGTCTTCTGTTGAAAAAAATCTCCAAACAATAGGTTTGTAGTTCAAATACAAACGGTCTTCAACTCATTACCTATTTTATATAAAGGTATCTTGAATTTATATTTTTTGTTTTATGGCATTCAAATGCTTTATAAATATAAATTTACAAAGAATAGAAAAAATTCGATCACTCAGCCAACTCAGCCACTCGTGACCCGCCAGAGCAATCGAATTTATTCTATTCTTTCAGTTTTATGTGTCTGGAGGGACACACCGCACAGGCATCCGCCCTGGAATGGCGCGAAAGGATGCGGGTTCGAGTCCCGCCTCGTGATCGAATTTTTTCTATTCTTTGTAAATTTATATTTATAAAGCATTTGAATGCCATAAAACAAAAAATATAAATTCAACAAAAAAGGTCGTGTTTTGATAAAGTGCTTCATATTGGTTGAAATGGTTGTTAATCATCTCAATAGATGGCGCGCGGTGTGTCCCTCCAGACACATAAAACTGAAAGAATAGAATAAATTCGATTGCTCTGGCGGGTCACGAGTGGCTGAGTTGGTCAGGCATCCGCCCTGGAATGGCGCGAAAGGATGCGGGTTCGAGTCCCGCCTCGTGATCGAATTTTTTCTATTCTTTGTAAATTTATAAAGGTATCTTATCATATTTTACTTTACATAATTTACATTAAGGTAGATTTCAAATATGTAGACTATGACTGCTTCAACAAAATGCTAATTAATTATGCAGGTATTATCAAAGACAGTGGAGTGTAAAAAGTCATAACATACCTACTACGGTATAGATAGGTACGTCTGTTGATTATTTATGTACTTTGTATAGTTTTTGTACTTTTGGTAACTAATAAGTAAAGTTTTTAATAATTTTGCGATTTAAGATCAGCATAATCTTGCAACTACTTTCGCGCACACTACTTCTTCTGCAGTTGTCCTAAATACCGCGGTCATTCATTTCATGGTTACTTACGTTTATTTAAAAATCTTATTAACTTCTCATCTTGTTTAATATTGTTTAGTCTTAATACCGAAAACCCAGAATGCTCCAAATTCGTTTATAATCCGACAGTAAATTAATGTTGACCTCTTCACGCCTAATAAGCAGAGTAACACCGTTTTAGGAATAACCGTTTATTCGTCTGAGAATTAATTTGCATACAACATTTAATTGCAAGTCAGCACGATACAAAACAATAGTTGACGGTCAAATAAAGGAAAAAAAATTATTCATTTTCTATAATTGGCGTGGTCATTTATTTAAAAGAATCTTAGACTACAACAATAGATAGAAACTTCTGTTAAAAGGCGTTCCTAATAAGCAAAGCTAACCTAATATTATTTACCTATTTAACGTACTTATATTTTACAAACATAAATCAGCAACTGAACAGACATTGCATGAAGTTCATAACCGATCACGAAAAATGTAGCCACTTTCAAGACAAAAACAGGTTCTAGGAAAAATAACTTATTATTACCGACTTGCACATAATTACCTAATCATCTTTTTCATTCGGATCTGTCATTAAAAACGAACGGCAATATTGCATGTGTGCTCCTAAAATGATTTTATCTCTTTATTATCCAAGCGGTGGAAATTTAACAACCGTAATGTAATAGCCTGTAAATAATCTCGCGTGGTTCAACGTCAGATATTATCTACTATAAACTACTTTAAACTTAATCAATTAACGCCACAATTAAGAACAATGTTCATATTACGTAACAGTTCCTTCCTCTATATTTGAATGTTCTTTGTTTTCAGGTTGGAAGTTCGTTTGCGCAGGACTATGATGGTAAGGGCAAACAATTACCTTTTACTACTCTATTAATTTACCTTCAAATAATTAGCAGCTTATACCTACTATTCCTATTGTTAAAACTTTTAAGACAAAAGAAGCCCAAGGGAAAGTACCTAAACTTCATATTTGTACAAGGTACACTATGTATGTTTATCAAGTTCAAGCCCTTTACGGGTATTTATTTCTGTCAGAAATTGATCACGCGACTCATTTCTTCTTATAAAAGAAACACTAGGTAGTACTTTCTTAATAAATGATACCTAAAATGTTGATTAGAATAGTTGTTAGTTGTGTTAGGAAGATGTATGTAGGTAACATACATCTTCCTATTCAATACTAGTTATTATCGAAAATGAGCCAATACATTATAATGACACCTACTGAAACAAATTAAAGAGGTACCTAACTAGTTAGTAGTAGTTTATTGCACGCCTCATAAGCGAAGCGTTGAGGTGGGTACTACTGTCACTTCGCGCAAAACATCAGATTTTTCAAACTTTACTCGAGTATTTTCCTTGCTATTATTACATTATTATTATTACAGTGACGGATATCCAGTGTACATTTTCAAACGGAGGGTCGGGGATACGAGATTCAGTGCAAGCATTGTTAAGGAAGCCGGAAGGTTTCCGAGGGGCGCCTCTGTTCGCTGACGACAGAACGACTGACCCCATCGCTGATCCTGTCTGCCAGATCAGACCTGAACCAGACGACCCCACCGGTCTGCTGTATAGATTACGGATATCAGACTTCACAAAGTGTGGCGTGTTGAAACGAAATGTAAGTTTTATAGTCTTCATTAATTAAGAAATTTTATAAAATTCAACAATAATTTTGAGATATCAACAATTACATATTCATATAACGACAGTAAATTCAACCATGCAGTATAATTATTATTCAAATTGCATTTGGAAATGTGATACATATACTAATAAGGTGCCTACTATATTACTAGAACTTACTGTATAGGTGATGTAACTGTGGTATAATTTGAATGGCACTGATATATTTTGTCTTTTTTTTTGCTTAAGGGCCGATTTTTCAATCGTTGGTTAAAATTTATACGTCCAATAAAGTATTACACGAACATTTTAAAATGTCACCTGTAATCTGTCAAATACGGACAAATCCATACTAATATTATAAATGCGAAAGTAACTCTGTCTGTCTGTCTGTTACTCAATCACGCCTAAACTACTGAACCAATTTGCATGAAATTTGGTATGGAGATATTTTGATACCCGAGAAAGGACATAGGCTACCTTTTATTGCGAAATTTGTACCACGGGCGAAGCCGGGGCGGACCTCTAGTATAATATATTTTTGAAATTGTAGTTTATTAGATACGTTATTCGATGAATAAGTTTTAACCAAGGATTGAAAAATCAGCCCTAAGTGAATTAAAATAATAGACGAGTCTGGTGATAGTTATAAAAATTACAATACCTACACTATAACAATAACTGTGAATGTAGGTATAACCTTTTTATGGTCAAATTAAATTTTACTACGTGCACAACTTTCAGCTGCATAATAACTATGTTTATATTAATTATCAACATTGCTATCTCATCCATAGCTTTAACCAGTTACCGAGTACCGGTAACGTACGGATTTTTTGTTATAATATATTAATCCATTCATTTTTAGGCAACAGGCCGTAAACGTGTTGATGTACCACATACTCGTATCTAGTCTCGCACATGACACAGCTGAATCTCGAATACCGTTTCGTAGACCGAGTCCAGTAACGAGGCAATAAGTTTAGGGTGTTATTACACGAGCCTCCCATTGTGTCCCATGTGATGTTGTGTCATCGACATAATATGAATGCCGTTACAATAACAGTTTGAATTGCAGAGTGGCCTACAGAACGTGGTAGTAGATGGTGTATTATTAAGTCGATGTGGACCGGTACCTGAATCGAGGTGAAAACACGTGTCCCGCGCTAAAGACTGTAATACCACATAATCACTTAGCTCACTTTACTTCAGTTTTGCTGACATAAATGTTACGATCGGTGACTTTCACCGTTTAGTGCCAGATATGTGGGTTAGTGGGGAAGAAAATCAAAAAAGGACATTATAGGGAAAAGTAAATGACTCACGCGTGTCAATGATCATTTTCAAGATAAAGACGCGATTAAGATCACGAACATTTTGATTCACATTAAACACAGATAAACGTATTGCCCCCGTTTCAATCAACCTAATTTTAAAATTACTAGGTAATTGTTTATGTTTTTTGCTTTAGGGTTTCGTGCACGTCCGAGTGTGGTTCCCTCAATTCCCAGGGGTTGTGATGCAGTCAGACCAAGAATTAATTATAATGTGCAAGCCGCCAGAACCCACCATCATTGAGAATAAGGCTGCGGGATTTGCCGGTAGCTTGTAAGTAAAACGTGTTCAATTATGTAGAATTATACCTTCTACCGAGAAGCTTGTTGTTTGGTACCTCATTTCAATAATTATAGCTATAATTAACTGATAAAATTTAAAATAAATATATTGTAAAGCAATATATTTTCATGCATACTGTCTGTAAATTGGATTAATAAAAATAGTTATAATGTTAAATTTATTTTAGTAAGTTAATTTGATCATACATATTTGTAAAATACGAAGACCTCTTTAATTATCTACCTATAAATACCTATAATCATAAAAAACCCCTGAGCTTTCAAAACTTAGTAAAAATATATAATTCTTTCAGTCCACACGGCGCTCGCGTCTCAGGCGTGGTGGAAGAAACGCCAGGCCGTCTGGAGTATGAAGTAGCGCTCTACAAAGAGGCCCCGCCTGTCTCCAGGCACTCCAACCACTCGGTGGACATGCCTGTCGATCAGGTAAATACTGTACGTGCATTTGTCCAAGTGTTAATCAATTTTTACGCGCACGTATAGTGAAAGCGGAGCTTTCGCTAGTACGGCACGCGTTTCGTATTCCTCCTTTTTTACAAAAAAAAATAAACCTATTACATTAATTTGAAATAAAAATAGAGACTATTGTAACAAAAATTGCGCTTTTTATAACTTTAATATAGATTGATTGAAATCTATTTTAGGCAGTGCCAATTGGTACAAAACTTCAATTACGAGCACGAATTAATCCAGATTCAGCATGGCGTCACATTAAATTGTTAGAAGTCGCTGTGTCACCGGACCCCGACCGACCACACGCCTCGGGCGCTGTGCTTTTAGTGAAAGACGGGTAAGACTCTCACTACATAATAATGTCTAGTCATTAGTCCATTAATGATTAAGTTTCATTACACAACGTTAATAAATTGCACACACAATGAAAATCATCACGGAAAAATAACTCCACCCTTACTCTACCTAACTCTAGGTACATGCTTTTAAATTTGGACAATTTTTAAACGCTGCAATTTTGACTTCATTATACGATATAATTAATAGGTAATTATAATGTTACATCAAAGGCATAAATATTTGCGGTACCTAACTAGGTACTTTATATATTTCAATTTTGCTGCCTGTAGGGACGAGGGCACTCGTAATTCGCATTCCTCAATGAGAATAATGAATAATGGCACAAAACTTTACTTTTTTTTCTATTTTTCCATCCATCCTGTATTATCTTTTTTAATATTTATTTTAATTAATGCTCCATTCTTATGCAAAGGTGCCGCAATCGTGACTTCGCTTCAATCATACCACACCAGCCAGCCCGCTACCGGGAGCGGCACAATGAAGTATTTCTGGACTTCGAAGCCTTCCTTCTAGCATCTATGAAGGAACGCTCTACTCTATGGATACACTCGCAAATAAAAGCCTGCATGGAAGCTGCTGATTGCCAACCGGATTATTGTCTTGATTTGTACGAACCCTCAGGTACCACATCACCACTATACCTACGTGAAAATTGTTTCTTCATTTGTCAGAATAGTGATCGGATACACTTAAAACTTAGTATAGCAATCGAATATGCATTAAAATGATAAACTAATGAGATTAGTGTTAATAAGTACTTACCGACCTCTACCTAACTACCATAATACCTATACCTTTATTTTGAATTCAATAAATGTATTTCCAATATTTATTTAAAGGCAAACATACATAGTAATTTAATATTTTTTATTTTCTAAATCTCCAGGCCACGGGCGTCGAAAGAGATCGTTACCACAGATCGACTCCCACAACATAACCAGCTCGTCCCTAATCGCTGACAACAGCAGTACACCGTTCACCCGTTTCAAAGAGAACCTAGAGTACACGGTAGTGATGCCCGGAGAGCTCTTCCATAGAACACCCATAGAGGTCACGTGCGCCACGTCTATGATGGTGGCTGTCGCGCTTGGGACTCTGTTGTTTATGTCCGCCCTATTGGTAAGATTTTGATGGAAATATGTTCTTGAGAACAAGAGAGCGTGCGTGCTGAGCACACGTGTGAGAAGTGAAACTTCTTTGGCAAGATTCATAGACATCAAAATCGTCGCCGTACTGCATGACGTGACGGTATTGCCATGACGCAACCTTGAAATTTTACTCTTAACGCGCCTAAAGAAGTTTTACTTCAAAAGTTATTTGTGCTATTTGAATAATAGATGATTAGATTTGGTCTTAGGTAGGTACAGTAAAAAACTAACTAGATACATATGCATTTTATTTGTACTAGAAATGTTTATTTATTTTACTAATACAATATTATGTTATTTTTTCAGATGTGTTATCTCGCAACCAAATTAAATTCTACGATAATGAAAAACAGCAGTCTTCAAACACCGCCTGGGAAAGGGTTTGAACAAATCTTGAGGGAACTCGCCCATCACTCCATCCCCGACACCGGCTACACAGGACGACCCACCGTGCAATAAAAAAACACTTTCAATCTAAAAAAAAAGCATAAGAAACTACCTACGTATATTCTGTTATAAAAATTTTACACTCAAATTTTCCATCCATTTTCCATCTTTACATTAACCTGCGGCTTGTTCTAATAGTCTAAGATCCGGGATTAGAAAAATATACCCTCATCTGTTATTTAGATCAAACAATTTTTTATAAGCTGATTTCAATATTTAAACAAACTCTGCTACCATAAGCCTGAATAACGGTAATAAAAATATTTACGGTTTTAACTTACTACATGTATCTAACTAACATGAAAAAGTAAAAATTAAAAATAAATTAGATGTTAATTAATCAAATAATATTAATTGCAGCAGGCTTATGATAGCAGAGGTGGTTTTTATAAGTTCATGATATTGAAATCAGCTTATAAAAAATTGTTTCACCTAAATAATAGATGAGGGTATATTTTTCTAATCCCGGATCTTACGACTATAAACTGAAATCCCATAAAATTTTAAAAATATTAAAGATGTCAAGTACCTACATTTTAATATTTTAACTGGTAACAGTATTGTTATTTTAAAAGACAATATGTAATTTTATTTGACTATTTATCTTATCGTAGTTAACTAAGTATTTGTTTGTAAAATATCCAAATTTTATATAAGTAGGTTACCCTTTAAAAACGCCTAAGTAAACAGAATTTAATTAATATACCTACTAGATATTTATATTACGTTGATACAATATGTAATTCTACAATTTATAAGTTTAAAGGATATTCTTATGACTGAAAAAATAAAGTTACATTATGAACATATGCTTTTTCAGTCATGACAATCATTAAGCATTTAGATTTTTTAGCACATAAAATATTTGTTTAAGTGATTTTATAGTAATAAGCTAAGTAATAAGCTCTTTGTATGTAGAATAGTTTTATAAAAATATAATAAGTTGATAAGATCGATACATGCGTTGGTTTTATTTATTATTTTATATACCTTGTAAATTTTAAATCTTGAATCTTAACCCTTATTAAAACGCTGGGAGCTATACTTCCCACCTCTCAGATTGAAGTAAATCGTGTTTTATTTTTATATGCTTAAACCTAATGCAATGTAATATTTATCTAGGCAATCTTAACATTTTAGAGAACTTTTTTTCATAGAAACACTTTTCAGAGAATTATCACATGTCATGGTAAACACACGTCAAAGTTAGGTGACGTGATTTTGCAGCCGAAAACGACCGTTATTTTTTAGTTTTTGGTGTAGTACTCAAAAAAAATTAGATAAGTAGATTTGAGTTCTAGCTATGTAAACTAGACTATATTACGGTTGCGTGAAACGTAAAAATATGCCCAGAATCTTTCGTATATACCTTGGTAGAGTCGATTGAAATTAAGTCTTTAAGTGGGAAGATATCATCCCAGTGTTCGTTACTGCACACGACATTCGGAAATTCTATATATAAAATCTGTGTGTCTAAAAAATCTTTTTTAGTTGGTATAAGCAACTTATTTATTGTTATTCGTTATTTTCTGATCAGAAAATTAGAAATCCTAACTCAATACATTAGTATTTACCTATTGTTTTTATTTTGTTTTAGAAAAAGGCCATTTTTATGTTGAAGTCATTCATTTTTCAATTCCCGAATTCTTCCCTCATTAAAAGAAACTTGCATTGATGAGTACTTTCACCTCCTTTATTAAAAAACTTGATCTTTATAATTTTTTACGATAACATTAAATTCACAAGTGGAGTCAGGGCAACTAACTAGTGTTTTAAAATATTGATGTCTGGAGTGGACACTGGGAGCTATAGTTCCCACCTTTCCAAACTTTTTACAAGAGAGAACAGATGACGGGATATATACTTCCCACCGAAAAAAGGGTACTTCCCCCCCACTAACCCCTTTTTTGTGTGTATTTTTGAAATCTACGACCCAAAATTACCCAGGAACGTATATTACTTTTTTGTTAGCTCCTCCACAGGCTCGCGTTTGAATAAGGGTTAATTATAGATTCTGTTTAAAACTATTTGAACACCTGGTTTTAAGTCATGCGATTTACCGTGGATTTACCACTACACTTTTTTTTTCAAGTGTAAAGTATACATTCACCACAACATTCACGAACAAAACACAAGAAAATTAAAAAAAATTGACAACAGGATACAGCTCAACAGCCGTCAACTGTCAAGTGTCAAGTGTGATATTTTAAACTGAAAAGTGAAAACAAATAGTGGTTACATTAATGCTTCAAAAGTTCAAATATATGAAACGTGTATGAAACACATTATAAATTAAAATAAATAATATATTTTTATGCTAGATATTAATATAAACAGTGCAAACTATGTAAATTTTACAACTTCTGTACTTAGAGCATTTTAAAAAGTACCTAAATCAAACCTGTACTTACAGTTAATAAAAATAATTAAAGTGTTAAGATATTCTATTTCCAATTTATTAAAAATGAGCAAGCAGGGTGTAAGAAATGGAAAAGAAACTGCAACAGAAAAACCAAAGAAACATTGGTCCTTAGGATTGTTGGAATCCATGAACGATCCTAAGAGTATTTATAAGGAAACCAAGAAAGTTGTTGTTATAAAAGATAAGTATCCAAAAGCAAAAGTACATTATCTCGTTCTTCCTCGCGATGAAATTAGTAGTATTTATAAACTTAATAAGGACCATGTAGATCTATTAGAAGAATTTGGCAAGATATTTGAAGAAATCCAGACAGAACATATAGACACGATGCTTTGTAGTGGTTTTCATGCAGTGCCCAGTATGCAAAGATTACATATGCATATTATTAGCAAAGATATGATTTCACCATGTCTGAAAACTAAAATTCATTGGAACAGTTTCACTACCAAATTCTTTATACCATACAAAGGTACTTACTCTTTTGTTTCATAAATTTTAATGGGTAGTTGTTTGATGTTGTAGATTCCTAAACCTTTCCTGTTTAACCTTTCCAAAACAGCAAATTACAGAGGAGTAATATAGTATGCAGCGTTTGTATAGTATGTAAATAGATGCTCTAAACAATGCATTAATTGTGAACGCACCTTGTCACATATTGTCAGTTTGTAGGAAAGTATTAATTCAAATATCACAAATATATAACTACTACCAAGTCCAGTTATAGTTGCAATGTTAAAAAAATATATATTATCATACATATTTTTCCAGATGTATTCAAGAAGTTAAAAGAGGATGGATGCATAGACAAAATATCACCAGAAGCACACAAAAAGTTTATGTCCACACCACTAAAATGCAACCAATGTGATTTTGAACCAAAAAATATGCCCCAATTAAAACAACATTTGCTGACCCATTGTGATGAATAATTTGATAAATAAATAATAAATTATGTTTGTGACTGTTCTTGTGTTCTTTAGTCTGTAGACATGTTGCTTTCTAATAGCAAAATAATATAAATATGGGAAATAATTATTAAGGGAAAAAGAGATGAAAATCATGAAATAAAACATTTTTATAAAATTGCACTATTTTATTGCCAAAAATATAAGATACTTTATGTGTATACCAATGGTTGATAAAAGAAAACTATTAGGTATTAGATTTAAAAAATATGAGTTATGTAACTAGTGACAATTATTAATCAATTTCCAAATTTAGAAAATTCCAAATATTGATACGTACCTAATTCTTTCAACTTACATATAACTCAAAAAAAATCTAAAAAAATGATATCTAACAGCAATTCATACAAATTATTTTATTCACAATTAACTACAAATCAAACATAAAATAGGAGCTGTTATAGTGATGTTCCTTTTCTATTAAGCAATACATTTATTAACTTAAAACTTGTAGGGTAATTTCTTAAAATGAGGAAAAATAAAATAGAAGAAAAAAGAAAGAATAATTCTAGAAGTAACTGGATATTATAATTAATATTATAAAATTTTTACTGACATCTAGATAAAAATTCATTCCATTCACATTTTATTCTAATCAAATATTAAATTGGGACTACTAAAATTATTGCTTTTCAATTAAAAATAGTTTATAACTTATTGAGTATTTTATTAAAACAAGGAAGTGAAGAAGATAGAACAAAGTTTAGTTTTTACTTAGATTTCATTAAAATTATTTATGCTATTCTATTATTTTTATTATCTTGTCAAAAGACAATAAATGTTGCAAAGCGCAAACAATTGTGCCTAATAACTCATAATACAATCTAATTATGAAACAGAACTCAATTTTACTATTTTCCCATTCATTATCATAGTGACATCTAAATGATGCTACTTAGTATTCATTTTACTTCCAATTGAAAATACTATAATTGGTCACTTTTACACGCAAGCTTACTGGACCGTGGACTGTCTGAATCCATCATAGAGCCAGAGGAATTGCTACCGTTTTCTTCTTCTGGTGTGTACATAGCTAAATTTCGTCTTTTGAATACTTTTTTCATTGATTTTGGGGGTGTTTCACAATCAGTTGTAGCGTTACTTTCAGACATAAAGCTGTCATTTTGCGAAAAAGCTGACACTGTTTCTGACAGATCTTCATTTTCACTTGGTGTGATTGGAGCAGGGAGTGATAACCTGGAACACTTTATAGGTGTGCTTGGCACTATACTGTCTGGTATCGGAATGATCAAAGGTTGTTTCATACTTCTGCCAGATCTAGCTAAAACAACTTGCAGGGGATCATCAATACCAAGTTTTTCACACAAAGTGACAGTTTGTGGATTCATTATTGCTTCGTTAGGCGGAACTCTTGGCATGTTAGGTTTGTAAACAGGTGCGGTTTGTACAAATGTCTCATGACTTATCATTAAATTTCCCATTAATTGTACAATTAGATCCTTTTCTTCCTGATTCGGTGTAAAATCGTATCTGAAAATAACAATACATTTGCTTTTTTAATATGATGAATGAATATGGAATGCATCTGCCCATAAAAGAGATTTTTCCAATTATTATGTAATAATAATGTATACTCTCCAAATTAAATTTATAGCTTACCTTTCATTGCCTCCTGGACCAGGTAAATGACAATCAATATTTTTTACAGACAAAAGATGATTTGTGTTCTTCAAAACAGCCAGCCATTCTGCATCATACTTCAATTGTTTGTCTCCATCAAATTCCAAGGGCAGATCCAATATTTGTAAATGTCTTCTCTTTGGTAGACATTTATCGAGAGCTAGAAACTTAGTTTCAGTACCATTTTCATGCTTAACTAAAGCTGCAAATTGACAGTGCAAATGTGCAGCAAACCAGTAGTCAGGTTTCAATGTGTGCAAGAGTTTTTCTGCTGGTGGACTTCCGAGCTGATTTGATTCAATGTCTTCTCTGAAAAGTTTGTTTTTGATAAGTATAATTTTTTTTTTTTTATATTTTAACTAAGTAACTCAATACATACAAAAAAATTTACATTATTCAGTTTACATTTTTATTATTACATTCTAATCTACAACTTTCTGTTACTTTCTATTATTTTAAGTATTCCACTCATTAACTTACCTGAAAAATGGTTTTCTCTTTAACAAAAAGTTCTTATCTCCATAATCAGTGATGCCTCTTGGCCAGTCATGTGAGAGCATAACATGGATCTTCTCTTTTAATTGACTAAGTCTGAATACATCTAACGCTCGTATGTGGTAAACGGAACGCAATGAGCTTGTGGTGTATGGTGGACTTTCCCATAGGCCTTGTAAATAATCATGCCCTTTAAAAATTCCTGACATACCTGCAATGAAGATATAGAAAAAGTTATAATTTAGTAGTATCTAAGCAGAACTGATGCAAAATATGTGATTTTTATTGTCATATTTTAGCTTGTCGTCATATTTTAGCTAAAAAAACATATTGACTAGCCTACTTCATTACTTGCAAAAGCAAGCAGGGAACAATTTAATAAAATCTTACACATTTTATTTTTCAATTATATAAAAACATACCACCAAGCCTTAAATTTCCAAATTGAATGACACCAGCTCTTCCTAAATAATAAATGTTTGGTGCAACCCAACCTCCAAATGGTAGCTCTTGTAAATAATTTGATGCTTCATGATTTCCTCCAATAAAAATTGTAAGTATAGGTGCAACTTTTTCTCCACTATAATATCTGAAAATGATGATTATTAATTGCATTGATTATAGTCAGTGCATATATTATAATCAATGCAATTAATAATCAAATAAATGATTCCTTTGAAGAAATAAACTTTAGGATTGGTTATAATTGGAACAACTTACTTATGAAAAGTGCAGATATTTTGGTACTTCTCAGGTACAGCCATGGCCCGTAAGTCTCCATTATTACGAACCGCTTGAAAATCCCCGCAGCAGATCAAAAAATCTATTTTAATGCCTTCTCGTTCTTGTAAAGTTTCAATACATTCGTATATTTTATCTAGCTCTCCATGAGCACAACCTTCCACGGCGATTTTCATTTTAATTGATTGATTTTGCTATTCAAATGTCTAATTATTGTGATGTAGGGTATAATTTACTATTTTCTAGACTTTAAAGTTTCGATATCACAGCTAAAGTCATATTTTAACGAATATTGGAAATAAACAACAAGCAAAAGCAAATAGCGCCCAAAGGCGAATAACCTGTAATGACGTATGACAAGTGTCAAATTGACACATATCAACGTTTACGTCAACACTTTAGCAGCGTTCGTAGACCATTAGAAATACATATAATTTTTAAACATACTGAAAAAAAATCTCTGTTATAAATAATTAAATTTATTTAAACCTCCTACCAAAGACCTTCTTATACTAACTATAATGTATATGGGCGCAAAAACCGGTCTGAGTGAGAGCGTTCCCGTCCCCAACTTGTCTCTTTCTAAATGAGACCATAGCCAAAAAAATAAGGGATTGTGAAGGGATTGTTTTTAAAAAAACGAGCTTTTAAATTACCTCATTGAAAAGTTACATTTGGGGTTGCGTTTTTTAAAACAATGTTAACATTATTTGTTGCAAATTAAATTCTCTACAACTTAAGTTAAGTAACTTTTTGTCGTAGAACTATAAACAAAAAAGTTATAAGCGAAAATGTTCAGAAATTAGAGATGTTTATATTTTTCAATATTCAATTTCAATATTCTTATAAGAATTATATAATAATAGGCGATTTTAACGCAAAAATAGGACAACCAAGACAGAATGAACATTTGTTAATGAAATCAAATGGATTTGGAGAAAGAAACCAGAGAGGCCAAAGGCTAATTGATTTTGCGTTCGAACACAAGCTTGCCATCTTAAACACTTTTTTTAATAAAAAACCAAACCAAAGATGGACCTGGCGTTCACCTAATGGTAATTACAAAAACGAAATAGATTACGTTCTGTCAAATCAACCAAACATCTTCCAAAACATAGAAGTATTAAATCTGAACTACCCGTCGGACCACAGAGCGATCAGAGCAACAATTTCCATCACAAAGCAGAAGAAAAAACGCACAGCGTTCAATAACAATCGATACTCATCACTAAAAACAGAACAAGAAATAATATCTTATAAACAAAACATTTCATCTCAACTACAAGACCTACATAAATGCCAAGAACAAACATCAGTACAGGCTTTCTATAACACATTAACCAAGACTATAACCCAGAGCTTACAGGACGCCAGAACCTTCAACGAAAAGTCAAAAAGTAACCATAAAGTCCTAAAAGAACGTACACTGGAACTTATCAAAAGAAGACAAGAGTTACAGCATGCTAAGGAAAAAACTCGAGCCACAAAAAACGAACTATCAGCTCTATACAAACTAATAAGTAAATACATTAAACATGACTACAAAAGCTACAGATTAAATACTATTAAAAAACACTTAGAAAATGCAGGAAGCTCAAAAAAGGCCCTTAAAGAATTAAAAACAAACAAACATTGGATAGATGGCTTAGAACGCAATGACATAACCGTAAATAACCGCAAAGAAATCATAGATGTAGCAACCCAGTTCTATAAAACCCTATATAAAGCACAAGGCAACGAGTGTAACACCCTTACCTATGCAAAAGACATTTATAGCTCTACAAACAAGAATGAAAACATAACACCAATAACGGAAGAAGAAGTCTTACAAGAAATTAAAAGGTTGAAGACAGATAAAAGCCCAGGACCAGACGGCATTACAAACGAAGCCATAAAGACTGCCTGGCCGCTGCTGATTTCGCCATTAACACTCTTGTTTAACCTAATATTAAAAACTGCTGAAATACCATCGCAATGGGTAGAGTCGGAAATAATTTTAATTTACAAAAAAGGAGACTCAAAAGATATCACAAACTACAGGCCTATAAGCTTGCTCTCATGTATTTACAAACTGTTTTCCTCTATAATTAACAAAAGAATAAGTGTCACAATAGAAGCAAACCAACCAATAGAACAAGCCGGCTTTCGCAAGCGTTATTCAACAACTGATCACATACATACTCTAGAGCAAGTAATGGAAAAATACCAAGAGCAGCAAAGAGCGCTCTACATCGCATTCATCGATTATAAAAAAGCTTTTGACACCGTGTCACATTCAAGTATTTGGACGGCCCTGCAAGCTCAACAAGTTGAACAAGAGTATATAAATATAATCAGGAACATTTACAAAGATAGTACCGCAAAAATAAAACTGGAAACCACGGGCCCTACGTTCCCTATCGGAAGAGGCGTGAAACAAGGCGACCCGCTGTCTCCAAAATTATTTATATCCATACTGGAGTTCATAATAAAAAGATTCAACTGGGAAAAAACAGGACTAAACATTGATGGCAAGTACTTATCCCACCTTCGCTTCGCAGATGACTTAGTCCTGTTATCAGAATCTAGCACACAATTACAAAACATGATTGATACACTAAACACAGCTAGCAAGCAAGTAGGGCTGGAAATGAATCTTTCGAAAACAATGGTCACAACAAATAGTATACAGAGAAGAATATCAGTGGACAACGAAAATCTGAAATATACAGAAAATTACATCTACCTTGGAAAACAAATAGGCTTCAACAGAAAACAAAATGAACTAGAAATAGATCGAAGGGTAAAAAGCACTTGGAATAAGTACTGGTCATTGAAAGAGATTTTTAAAAGTAACATGCCAACAAGTATCAAAACGAAAGTCATGACGTCATGCCTCCTACCTTGTCTAACCTATGCATGTCAAACGTGGAAATATTCAACAAAAACAAAAAACAAAATCACTACCTGCCAACGTGGAATAGAAAGAAGTATGCTCAATATTAAAAAGATATACAAAATACGTCATACAAAAATTAGAGAAACCACCAAAGCGAAGGATGCTCTAACCCACGCTAAGAGACTAAAATGGAAATGGGCTGGGCACGTAGCGAGGCTAAAGGACGAGAGATGGACCAGCAGGGTAACAACGTGGAAAGGCCCTATCGGCAAACGTCTCAAAGGCAGACCCTACACAAGGTGGGCAGACGATTTGATAAAAACAGCTGGCACCTGCTGGCCACAAATAGCTCAAGACAGAGATACATGGAATTCTTTAGAGGAGACCTTCACCCTCACTTGAGGAGGGGTTCATGTAAACAACTTTTGCACAAATTTACATACTTACATTATTTAATATTTTTTTTTCCATTACTTTACATGAAATAAAAGGTTTTTTATTTTTATTTATTTTATATTTTTCAATAAAACTTTTTTTTATAAGTTTACGAAGAAATTATATCAGACCATTTTTGTAGATTGTTTTTCGAAGAACAACTTTTATTTACAACATTTTTTCATTAAGTAAATAGCTAAGGTTTTACAGCCCTCCGAAGTGAGTACTATTTTAAGTACTCTTTATTATACAGAATACGATATATTATGTGTGTACTAATAATAATTTGTCACCAGTAATTATTTTTTTTTTGTTATTATAATATTTTTAATAATTAATTTTACAATATTATTAATAATTAATTATTGAATCTTTTCCCCACCACCCAGGAGGTAGAGTCTGGAAGTGCGTTTTTTTTTACGTCGAAAAGCAGGGCTGAAATGTTCTGCAGTGTGCTTCCATTGTTGTGGAGTCTGGGAAAAGAGCTAATAGCCAATACATATATTATGTACAGTTACTACTGAAAAATAGTACTCACTTCTGAGCGCTGTAAAACCTTAGTTATTGACGTAATGAAAAATTGTTGTATATAAAAGTTGTTCCTCGAAAAACAATCTACAAAAATAGTCTTATATAATTTCTTCGTAAAATGATAAAAAAGTTTTATTGAAAAATATAAATAGCTCTAATTTCTGAACATTTTCGCTTATAACTTTTTTATTTATAGATCTACGACAAAAAGTTACTGAATCAAAGTTGTAGAGAATTTAATTTGCAACAAATAATGTTAACATTGTTGTATTATCAGATAAATAGTTTAAGAGATATATCGTTAAAACCATTTCAAACGCTATTTTCAAGATAGCGGCCATGGGACAAGGGTGGCGACCCCACAAACTTGGTTTTAGCTTCACACTGACCCCCACTACACATCAAAAAAATAAAATTGCGTCCTCTAAAAAACGCAAGGTCAGGCCTAAAAAATGTAAAATTTCAATGGACTAAATGTCTTGATACTTATTATATTCATGATACTCTCCCTAACTTAAGAGTTAAGGTACATATGTATATAAAAAGAAACTAAATCATAGTTTACGTATACATATACGTAAAATTGTAAACACCTGCGCCGTTAGTTATAGTTTAATAATAAATTGCTGAATAATACAGATTTTCATACATTATGCAGTTTCAATCGATAAGTCGTGTTATTGCTTACATGCTTGAGGGTTTGGCTTATAAGTCCGAAATTTAAATATTTTTACCTACCGATATTTGAGATGGTGCATTTCTAAAAACATCAACGATTGCTTTATTAATTGTCAAAAGATTAAACGAGGAACATTTACCGTTGAGTTACCTCTAGTTTGGTAGTTTGGACCGCTTTTGTTAGCTTTCGCTTATATTGAAAAAGCAACCCTTACCTTACCAGTAATAGATCTCTCATTTTAGCAGTTAAAAAAATATTTAACGTCCTTGCTTCCAACGGCTAGTTCGCTAGTATGTATATTTTTGTATGTATTGTTTTACAACAATTCCTAATCTTAAATATTAATACATAAAATTTCTCCTAGTTAGGTAAGTAACTATTATTATTACCTAACTATGATTTATTTTATAATCAAATTGAATAATTTTCAAAAAATTAATCATCGTATATGTAGCCAGTAGTTAGGTACGCATAATTTAAAGTTGACCAATCGTAAGTAGGAATGCCTACTAACTTATAATTACTCTCCTCATTACCAAATGTATTACCTACTTTCCTATATATGTAGCTGCATAATACATAATTCGTCGTTCAATCGTATGTACATACGTACATTTGATAGCTTGTGTTATAGAATATAGGTAATATTATCTAGATATAATATGTAGGTACCTATTTGGTTCATAAGCTTTAACTAACACTGCAAAGCATTGCAAAGTAGGTAGGTACTATAAGTACATTACATATTATAGGTGGTAACTTATAATTTTTCTGTATTTTGACGATTCAAAAGCGCTTCTCAACGACAACATCCGTAAGGTCTAAATAAGGTCTAAATAGAGCGTCTAATAATTTTAGTAGGTAGTAAGTTTTAGGTTCATTAAGTTTAAATTCAAAATTAATATTTTTAATTTTAATTACCGATGTTAGTTTGAGATATTGATATGTTGCAAACACAATTGGTGCGGTACTCACATCCTTGACAACTCAATTAGCAGTTTCTAGCGTGTATTGGGCACAAAATTAGAGCATTCTAATTGAGCAAATGGAAGTTTTAATAAAAAGCAGCTAATTTGTGAGTGTACACTAAACAAACAATGTTCGGAAAATGAATACTTAACGTATTTTGATGTAGGACCTACTGTAGGTATGTGCAATACCTATCGCCTTTATGAAGGTAGGTAGGTACAATATTTATCTGCTTATGTGAAGTGCTATATATGTACCTATAGCTGGACTTTTGAAAACATTTAAGTATTATTTTCTACATACTTAATGCCTATCTCTAATACTAGGTATATAGCAGAAAGATTTGTATTTCGTTGATTTGTAGATACCTACCTAATGAATTAAATCATAACCTATCGGACCGATTTCAAAAATTACCTATAAACTTCGAACTTACCTATACTTGGATAAAAAGTTTTTTTATTAATCAGTCATAAATATATTATAACGTTTGAAGTGTTGGGTCAAATTGGCGCAAAAAAGTTTATCGACTGGAATGCACATGGGCACAGGTGATTTTTTTTTTCATTAAAACAGCCCGAGCAAGTGATAGGTAGTTACATTTTGCAAAAATTAAAACTTTCACTTAGGTAATTAACAGTCAAGGTCCAGATGCTGTTCAATCATCAATGGTTGGATAAAAGTCGCTGATAGGTTGAAATAGGTGAGAGAACCGCCTTGGATGGTTTTATTTATTAAGCACTTGAAAAGAAATAAAAAAATATGATAGGTAGGTACCTATATTATATGCTAAAATTGAAAATCCACTAGGTACTAGTTTAATAGGTACACCCTGTATTAAACTAACAAACTGTAGTAACTTGTCACTTCTATAGAGGTAAATTGTATACCTATTCTAATATTAAATAAGGTCGATATCAACATCTCCAATAACTTAGTAAACTTACCTATAATTTTTTTTGGTAGGTACGTAGGTATTGTGATAGGTACCTAAACAGTGAAAAGCAATGATAGTGTTTGATAGGAGCACTGAGGCGCATAGGTGTTATTATTAGGTAGGTAACCCATGTTTATTGATATGTACCTATTCTTTTTTTGTTAATGAAAACCTCATAAATTTAACTTAAACTGATTCAGCGCTTATTAAATAAATAGAGTTCACATGTCTCTACTTTACAGTTTTTCTTTTATTTTGGATTTAATACAATATTGTCCTACTTAGGTATACCTATACCACTGCTTTATATTTCTGTATTGAAGTCGACATGCCTGGCTTTCTTCTGCACATTTATTACCTATACTAGAGAAGAATTGTTAAAATATTTTATCTTTTCAGAAAATTGTAGACCGTATACCTGCCTATGATTTCATTTT
The DNA here is from genome assembly GCF_061535455.1 of Colias philodice. Taxonomy (NCBI): domain Eukaryota; kingdom Metazoa; phylum Arthropoda; class Insecta; order Lepidoptera; family Pieridae; genus Colias; species Colias philodice. The sequence goes on from NC_143097.1 coordinate 4,915,942, forward strand.
TATTTGCTATCGAAAGCTTATGAAAGTATTTTTTACATTGAGGTTATATCTAATAGTTTAACTAAATCAAGTTATGAGACTTGAATATCTAATCTTACTATCTAAAACTAAGATTTTTAACACCAGGTTAAGAATTTTTGAGATCTTAGTGTAAAGTACCTATACCTACATAACATAGGTATCTAACTCAGAGCTTAGTACTTTGAACAGCATACAGCTTGATTACATAGTCCTGTTCACAATTTACATCTACAATACAGTATACTCAGCTGACTGCTGACCTGGGATTGGGAAGAATTGTCACTAAGTAGGTAAATGAAACACTTTGTAAGTATGCGTGTATATAATAGAGTTTTGACATACCTACCTATTAAGAAACAAATAAAAGGGCCAGATACCTATAAAATAGACCTTCAATAAATCCTTTTACGTACCTATCTCGTAATTGATATCTCTCTTACGTCTTATTCATCCTTCAACTCAATGTAAGAACATATTCCAAATTCGTTTCACGTTTTCGGATGTGTTGAAATCAGTGTCACATTATAGGTAATGGAGATGCGTGCGCGCAGAGCTGTGACGTCAGAGCGGCCAGCGCGCCAATGGCGATGCGAGGCGGTGCTAATCACCGGCCAGTAACGCCCACTGCGCAGCTTACAGGAAAACTTGGAAAATTCTATAAATAACCACATGTGTATCTCTACCATCTACTATAATGTGAGATTGCTTTAAAAATATGGTTCAAATTATTGTAATCGATAAAGAGCATTTACTATGGACTTAAATCACAAAATTAACTTTGAGTTTATCTAAAAATTATTTTGGAAACATAAATTTACTAACGATTAAAATATACAAAGTACTTAATGTGAAAAATACGCTCACCTTATTGAACTTTACAAAATAATTATTAAAATAAAAAAAATACACTACACAATAAAATAAATTAAACCTTATCACGCACAATTAGTAGATGTCATACATAATAATATATCACATGATATCGTCCACACCAAAACAATTCCAATGGCCATAACTCAAAAACAATTCAATACAGTAAACACGCGCAAGCTATCCGAGCTTTTATACGTATCCACGGAGCATAAGGGGCTCTTTATAGTGATTGCGCGCGAGTCGACCGCACGCGTCCCCGCGCTCCACGTTGCGTCGCGATGATGAGTTGGGCACAAGAGCAGCCAGCTGACAAGTTGGAGATCAACGAGGCGGTCGGCAAACTGCTGCAGTCGTTCAATTATGAGACCATAGTGCCGCAGCCTAACAAGTAAGTGTGCATTGCAGATTCAGGTGGGCGTGTGGATTGAGATTTCAATCTATGAAATCTTTGCGAATAATTGGCGTAATTATTTTTCGAACTTTTTGAACCTTATTTTATATACCTAGTTCATTATTACTACTTTTAGAATAGTGATTCAATTGTTATCTCTTTCAATTTAACCAGTTTTCGATCGATTGAATCGATATAATTATCGTTGTTAAGTTTTTATTATCTTAAAAATATGTTCAATAATCGATATAATAACTAACGATTTATAATATCTACGTTTATTTATTTTATTTTGTAAGCGTTACAAGTTACAACCCGAACATTCTAAGGCTGTTGATTATTTGACCTATATAAACCAATCGCGTACACGCTAAAAAGCTCTCGAAGCTTTATTCGGAAAGAGTTTCCGTGTCTTTTAGGTAAATAATGTGAAAAACATATTCAATCAAAATACCTATAATATTATGTTATTCTCTTAGTTATTCTATTATTAGAAACACGTCATTTGAAAGTCTGTAGAATAATAAATTTATCTAGAAAGTGCGCAGTCGCATTTGTTTCGCGTCAAAGCTTTTAATTTAAGCTCGTTCTCGGCTAAGGGCTGGATCTCAAGTGCCTGACGTCTCAAGCACAATGCAGTGCAAACGAACATTACACATTTCTTCGGGCTATTAAAGTTTTATTTGTTTTTATCTTATACTATTAGAGGAACATTTATTGATGTGTCAGTCTTGTTTTTTATTTGTGGAACATATTGATATTTATTTAATTGATATTTTCTCTTTATTTAGCTGATAATGAAGGTATGAGATTAACAAATTTATCCACATACACTTGATAGGAATACACATGAAAAAAATATTAACTATATACTGTTATGCACCTACTGCTAAGTAGGCATAGGTATATACAAAATACATAAACCTATTTACATTGGTTTATTTGAAAAAATATTAGGAGAAAACGAAAATCTTAATCGTAATCGTAACCGTATCAAATTAATCGGCCAAAAACAAAATATTTATTTCTACGTGAACTTTTGATGAACATCTCAGCTTAACCCCTTATTGCATGAATTATTAAGGAGATGAAATAAAAATTATTTTTTTGCAAAAAAGTGTTTATTAGACCTTACATTATAAGATCAAATTGAGAAAAAAAATTATTTACTTATATTATAGAAAATATGAAACGGCGCCATATATGGACTCGTATGCAGTGTTCGTTATATTTTTTCTGTCATATATGGCTTCGTATGCAATTAGAAAAAAGTGTCTAATTAATAAAATAAAAATATATTCCGTACTAATTTCACACACATGGTTGCTAAGCCCCAAACTAAACTTAGGCTTGTATCCTGAATGCTAAGTCAACTGATATACTACATATATTTTACATAAATCCTTTCCTACTAATATTATAAATGCGAAAGTTTGTGAGGGTGGATGTATGTGTATGTGTTTGTTTGTTACTCTTTCACACAAATATTACTGAACCGACTTTAATGAAATTTAGCACACATAATATAGAGGGTAACTTGGACTAACACATAGGATAGGTTTTATCCCGGAAATCCCACGGGAACGGGAACTATGCGGGGTTTTCTTTGAAAGTGCGGGTGAGGCCGCGGGCGAAATGTTAGTACTTTATATGGATACCTAAATAACACCCAGAATCACAGCCAACTTATACTTCGTGAAATTGCTTAAAACATTTACGTTTGTCATAACATAAAAACACGTTATATTTTTCACATAACATGAAGGAACGAAATTGGAACAATATATGCATAGCTCACGGGTGTTCTTCTTCCAAATTGGGTAATGACTAATCCCATCAGATCGTACAGAATCAAAGTGAAAATCTAGATGTCTTGCAGGAGTTTTTCGTAGCTTTTTTGGGCAATTGGCGAGTCAGGAATACTGAGGAGACTCCAGAGATGCCGATGTTCCTAAGTTTTTGAGAGACGACCACGTCTTTTGGTAATAAGAGCTTTCCCTGACTTTCGCATTTGCTCTGAAACGGCTAATTAAAAATCATACAGTGGCATATAGCATGTGTCTGTATTTATTGATGATGATATGATATTTACATGCTTAGCAGTGAGATAAAAGTGTCCAGGAATCGATACTGGAACAATCAGTAAAAGTATCCTTGAATGCATACCAAGCCACATATGACATAATATATTTTGGACGGAATGCATGTGAAGCCAAATATGACAGATTTGGAAAAGTACAAAAAAACATGATTAAAGCAAAAAAACAACCAAACCAAATGTTTTACCTTATTTTAGAAAGACTAAAAAATGAAGTAATATTTTTTTTCATGGCTTTACTCACCTTTTTGATATTGAAATCTTAATTTGAAAATCACGGTTTTTTCCGCGCACCCAAACCGTCGCACGCGCTAGACTAAATCTATAATATATCTGATGGATAACATTTACACTGTATAAATTAATTACATTCCAATTCTCGATGAAATGCTGTTTAAGATGTAAGGTAGTTTTTTTTAGATATTGTTTATAGTTAGCCTATAAAAAATTCTTGAACTTCGTCGTCCATATATGGCTTTGTATGCGGTAAGGGGTTAATTTGTATGTAGCCAGTATGAGCTGGCGCCTGCTCAACATACCTACATTCATAACACATACTCACTTACATTGTTGCGCTAAGTATCTTTGCAAGGAGTTTAAAATGTTATCGCAGTGTAAATTTGGCAAGGCCATTTGATATTGATATTTCAAGTAGGTATCCAAATGGACCTCTTTAAATTACTACTTAACGATATAATGAAATTAACGGAAAAGTAAAACATTTAAAACTTTCAACAAAATAAAATAAAACCAATAAAAGTAAAATTTATAACAAAAAGTATCAACTTTAATAAAATATCGAAACTTATGGATATATTTTATATCATTTACATTGAATTAAAACACATCCTTTTATATTAACTAAATTAAGGGTAAAATAAGTAGTTGTATACCATAAAAAGAATAGCTCTACATCAAAGAAAAAACCCGATAAACGACACAGACGTATACCTACAAATATTTTTTGTTGATACTAAAATACAATTATCTTTAGAGCTTTTGATAACTTTTTAAAGTTATCTAATAGATAGATGCTCTATCATTTACAAATACCAAAAAAATAAATTTGTAAAAAACTTGTAAGTTTAATAGAAATAATAGGCAATATTTAATATTATATTTCATCATTTTCTTAACTAAAACTGTACAAAGACGAAGAACGTGATTAATCGTTTATTTGTTGGTTTTTGTTTAATGATTTAATTCAAGACAATTTTTTTAAATAATTCAAAGAAAAAGATATCTTTTTATAAGCGAGGCCGGTACAAGCGGCTTGTCAAATATTTTTTTACTACAATAAACATGGACATCATTATTCAAAACTAATTAGCATGGTAGTGTGTCTAACAGAGACTCATAATATTTTTAAGCTAATGACACCAGTTTAAAAATTCACAAAGAAATGTTTCCATAAAATAACTTCGGCTAATATTAAATAACTTAGACAGATAGTAGGCTATATTAAATAACTTAGACAGATAGTATTCATACTTAGTTGATTTTCAACGATTAACGAAGTAACGATAAATTTGGGGCGGTTATAAACACTGAAATTGTTCTTTTTAATTTTGATAATACCTACCATTATATATTACATTCCGTTCGCATTCTGCGTGATTGTCCCTTTATACTGGATGTAATCCCACTTTGCAAGAATTAGTAAAATAGTCCCGCAAAACGTTGGATGCGTCCCCATGATCCATGCGTCAAAAGTGGAAAACAGTGAAAATTCATTTATTTTCGTAGGCATTTGGCTGGGTAGTGTCATCCTTGCGCAAACTATGATTAGAATCAGTTTCTATCAATATTTTCGGAGTTAATTAATTTTATTTTAGATTTATTTTCATATCTTTAAATCTAAATTAATTTGCCGTTTAACAAATTATTACTTCGATTTCATTAAAAGTAAAATAAAAGATTCACGGGAATAGTGCTTTATCGTCCTATTTCAACTTAGGTATAAATAAATGACAGTCGCGTATAATTTTTCTAGTCGATTCTGATACAAATTATTAAGTTTCATAATTTACTAATACTTATTAGTGATCGGCATTATTTATAGAATACAAATAATAATAAGTATAGCATAGATATTACAATGTTATTTATGTAGAGTCAAAACATGTAACTTTCTGGCCGCAAAATTGTGTTTTAAAAATAGCTTGCATAGTTTTATAGAATTAAGAATACATAGGGACACAGATAGAGGGATGCGATTTTTTTTTATAAGTGAAGTCCCATGTCCCTTAGTGGGGTAAGGGGCAGATGCATTATACCTACGTACATCTGTTTCACTGATCAATTTTCTTTAGAGACAAGTAGGTGATCACGATCGGCCTTCTGTGTCCTGCTAGACCGAGACATTTTTTTTTTCTTCGTCTCCACCGGGAATCGAACCCAGGACCCCTCGGTTCTACACTCACGCTTCAACTAGTATAAAAACAATTGACCAAGGAGGCGGTCAATTGTTTTTATACTAACTATATTTATAATGAACAAAACCTTTTGCACGCCTCATAAGCGAAGCGTTGAGGTGGGTACTACTGTCACTTCGCGCAAAACATCTGATTTTTCCAACTTAAAATGACTTTATGTATCATACATTGCACTTGTAAGATAATACATACACACACATATTAAGAAAAAACACTATTTTTAACATTCATGATATTTTTGATGTCATTTTTGTTATTTAAACTAGTTAAAAAACAGTTTAAAAAAGTTCTGTCTTGGACGTCCGTGTGTCTGTATGTGCGGAGGATTTTCTTGTTAACACGATAGCGACCGAAATACTTTACTAATCGAGTCTTTTTTTTTCTCTTACGCTTGAGTATGCTCAGGAATAGAACCCTTTCATTTTTCAGGGTCTGATTCGATGTGGTTTAATTGTTATTAAATAAACAAAAATAATAATTAATAAATAATTATTAAAAAAAATTATGAGGCGTGCACTTTTGGATTTTCCAAATTTTTATGTTCTCTTAGACGTAGATTGTAGGTACATACATACTTTATGTTTCAATATATTTATTTATCCTGAATTTATTACTGTGTATACCTAATATCGAGATTGAAGAAAAAAAATATTCGGAAAAATATTATTTATTTGTACCTATATTGTTATTCATTTCGATATCATGCATAGATACAACATAGGACATAAATAATGATTGTAATACCTATAAATAATATATTTAGGTATCAACATTGCCCATACCTAAGTACCTAATTCATGATAAGAGTGGGAGGAGTTTCTGAGAATGAACTTTATATATACTCTACAGAGAATTGCCACAATATGATAAGCAATATTATTGTCATGTCCGTTGAAAATAAATAAGCTGTTTTTAATAATCCGATCGTAAATTCAATTTAGTAACGTAAATACTTAAAATAATAGGTATATCTAAGGGGAAAACTATTTAAATTATTACATTACTTCTTATGTAGGCAAGACATAAAAATACTTACCTAGCAAAAGGATAGCTTGTATAGATAATTAAAATCCTGAATACTTAATAGTAGCTAACGCTAATAATAGCTAAGATTTAAATTGCTAATAGACAAAAAAAATTGAGACTACAAAATCTGTAGTCAATTTAGATCTCTGAATATCGAAATTGGTTTGGGGGATTCTGAATCATTTCGATCGAAATTTACAAAGACTTCATTCTATTTGAATTGTTGTCTTATAAAAACTGATATAAAAGTGAACATGTAGCACGTATCGCACAAAACTCAAGATTTAAACCAAATTTCCCATAACAACAAGCTTTTACCTTGACAACTGACAATCATAAATATCCCACAAATAACCCCAAATAGAGATGAATTGTACAGCTTGTCATAATTATGATACGACGAATGTTCAGAAATTATAACGTAATTAGTACACACAGATGTATTCCGTCGCGATGACAGCTCGTGATATAGGAGGTACAACGTTAGGTGACCCGAGGCGGTCTTCATAAAAACGACACTTGATCTACCGCCTCTAATTGAATAGCCCCTCTTATCTCTTATCAGCTCCTTGTTCATTAATTTCGTATCGATATGCTGATGAGCGGTTGCTGAGGCTGTGTGCGTTATTTTAAACCAAACGCATGTTTAACCATAAAAGTCTAGGATCATAATATTATGATATAATATATTACTAATTATTTTTTTCAAAATTTATATGATAGACTACTACTATTTACTCATTTATATTGTGTTAGGCGTTAGCTACCTAAGTAGCATTATCATGCTAGATGAAGACGACTACGATTTATAATGAAGTAAAGCTTTTCAAAGATGCAGCTTTATGTCAGACTGAAAAGGTTTGCCTACTTTAATAGAACTGTATGATATTGTAAAGTTCTTTAGTAGGTTATTAGGGTGAGCTCGAATGTTTATCATCTTCCTGTTTCGCTTGGATTTGTTTCCGCGCGGGGCGATAGCGCTCCTTGTGCAAACATTCTCATTATAGGGTCCTTATCTACCTCAGGGACTCCCCTTGCGATCCCTCGTAATATTATTAACAATATCAAAGTCGAGGATTGATTGAAAGGGAGTAGGTAACTTTGCCTCATGCAGAACTCTTATGTATGATGTTCCTAATTTCGTATAGTTTAAACTGCTTAACGATAATAATCATCGCCGCTTAAAAACAGCTTTTAGATCTAAATTTATGAATGACGATATATTTCATTCCTTAGCATTTCAAAATTGTATGAATGAACTCATCAGCAGAGCTTGCCTTAGCTACGTAAACAACCGAAAGAACAATTAAATTCCAAACATTTCTCCCTAGCCATGAGTCATTAATATGAAAAACAAAGCACTCCACTAGATTAAGATTTCCTCGCCCACACCGGTATAAGTAAACACGGCTGGTTTGCGCGGCGTTTGGAGCCTACCCTGTAAGTGAGGGCGCAAACACGTACACAGGTGCCGCCGCGACCTCCGGCCTGAGCACCCTGTTTGTGCACCGTTACACATGACATTACTGATAGACTCCGCCGCTTATTCGCAACGGTACTGCTATATTCTTTGTGAGAAAGTTGAATGATTCGTAGTTGAGGTACACGGGTACCTTGAAAGTAAGAACACATAAAGAATAAGGTGTATATAGAACGTTGGTAGGTATGTATAAGGATTATGAAAATATTATGTAAAGTAACAAAAATACCTCCACTAAACAATAATAGAGCTAATAATCCAGCAAAAGTTCAAGTTATTAAGTCGTGTTATACCTAAGTCAATTAAGTTTGTTGTTGGTGCGTTGGGAGATTCATTCCTTCTATATTTCTGAAACAATTCCGCTCAACAACAAATTGTAACAAATCACATGTACCCTTCGTGTTATTTGTTCCTATGTGTAATCAATAAAATTAGACCACTTCTTAGATAAGTCTTGAAAATTAAACTCATATAAAACGTTATGTAATGCGGGACTTTATTGTCTTATGCAGCTCGACTTGCCGACAAACAAAGCAATCGGTGTGCGTGCCTAATTTGTTGCATTGAATAAAACTTGGGTTTTAGAGAGCCAGAGGGCAGAGTTTCAAATATTGACAGAGTGTAATCTAGTAGCGCGCGGCGGCGTGTGTGTGGTTAGCGGGCTGTCGGTAATGCGCACTGTTAGCACGTACAGTCTTCATTACCGCATACCTACTTATTTGGTAGAGCACTCGCTAAACGTTATTCGCGATATGTTTCGTACGTACATGATGATATCTCCCATGGTTATGATTTCGTGAGAAGTGCGATTGAAAATGAGTGCATGATGTTTCTTAAATTACGATAGATTGTAAGGATGATGACATATCGTAAATGTGGATACTGTAAGGGTTCAATGGAATAATTTAAAAATAACTCTACATCAGTCATGTTTTATTTCATATGGATTTTCATGTTGATTGTTACCTTTTAATTAGCATGGAAATATTATACCTAATTATCAAGATTGCCATAACCGAACAACGTCGTAATAGATCTATGTTTATATATTTTATAGTTGCGAGTTTCACAACTAACTTTGTAAGAAGACAGATTTTAAAAGATCACAGACTAATAATAATATACTACGGAAAAGATTGAAAATTATCATTAAGCAACTTATTACTACTAGCTTACCGCCCGCGGCTTCGCCCGCGCTGTCAAAGAAAAACTCGCATAGTTCCCGTTCCCGTGGGATTACCGGGATTGCGTCATTTTCCCGGGATAAAAAGTAGCCTATGTCATTTCTCGGATATCAAAATATCTCCATACCAAATTTCATGTAAATTGGTTCAGTAGTTTAGGCGTGATTGAGTAACAGACAGAGTTACTTTCGCATTTATAATATTAGTATGGATTCTCATACTTTGAATATAATAACGGTCTAATTTTGTGAAGTAGATAATATTATGTGGAAAAACAAATTTACTTATAAACATTTACAAAATAAATAGAGCTATTAGATCTATACGAACACGTGTGAACATTTAACCCCAATCGATAACGATTAAGGGGAAAATACCTTCACACGATACTATTTCCACAGTCCCCTTTCTAATTCCCAGGGGACAATCCAGGTGTCTATGGTCAAGTACGCACTATCTTTGTGATAAAGAAGTCAAGTCGAGTGCTCAAATGGTTGTAAACCGCTACCGTCATGTTTTACAGCACCATTAATTGTTTTATGGCCGTCAAATCGACTGTAAAGATAATGTCGTAGGGGATGTTTAGACGATTTCAGGACCCGGTGACAGAAACAACATCTGGTGTCTTTCCTAACTGCATTAAGTAGGAAACGACTAACATATTACATTGTAGTACAAATCATAAATAAATATTATGATAAACACTTCAATTAATTTTATTCAAATGTAAATGTTTCAAACGCAGACATACAACTTTGTATCCATTACAAAAAGATCTATCGTTACTTGTTTCAAACATTTTAGGGGCGTATTTAAATAGCATGTTATGTATTAAAGGCCACTTATGGTAGCTTTGCTTTTAGAGTTGCAAGCGTAAAGCTCTTAAACCGCTATAGTTACACCAAACTGTCCATTATAATGTTCCGTTTGCAAATTTATGTTACACTACGGCAATGTATCGCTGGTGCTTCGCTCGTAGCAGAAATAGTGTGGGCGGGAGCGTCACAGATGACAGCTATGTGTATTCTTTATGACTTCCTCAGCCAACGGCCTCCTAGGGCATTTATATGTTCCAAATACAAAGTCATAATTACGATATCATTCTCTAATTAGAGGTTAAAAATATATTGTGTTGCTAATAGGCATGGATTTTCACTGTTTGTAAAATTTCAGGTTGTAGTTATTTTACAGTTTCAATACAAGAAGCTTAAACTACCCCTACTGCTGTAGTCTCTACATTGTACAAAGACTGGTAGACATTAGAAATTAATTACATTTCAGACAAATGTTCTTCGAGGACTCTACATATAATTCATGATACTTAAAGATTTATTTATGTAATTGTCATATTAAATAAAATTAATTGAACATACGGCTCTAAAATGTATAATAAATTAATAATAACAAAAGCAAGCTGTTTCACGCGTAATAGGTATAGGTAGTAGGTTGTTTTACAAGCGAGGCTCGAATTGCTTGGCCTAGCTAAACAATAACATCGATATCGGTCCCAAATTTTGACACGTTCTACAACTTAGTCTATAAATTATACTACGGGTTATATTTCATTGTAACCATGTGTTTCATTGTTTATAGTGTTGTAATGAAGTCAACTTGCACACGTGTAAATATAACATTCAACAAGGCTCCTGGATGAATTTATGGTGTCTACCTGTACATGATTGTGTTTTAGCAATATAGATAAATGTTCATATAAGTGCTGAAAATGTTTGTAAGTATCTTTGTAGGTTTTCTTATTAGTGTCTTGTTGTTGTAAATTTAAAAATTAGAAATCGTCAAATTGGCTCATTGATGAATAAATTGCGGTTCAGCCATAGAAGTTTGTGATTTCATTGTAATTTGGAAACGTAAAACATAATAGAGTCATAAAAGACTATTGTTAGTTCCTGATTTATACAAGCCTTCTGGTACTTGTAATATATTAACGTACACGTGCCCCCAATTGCCTTTTTATCCCACATGTTGGCACTAGAACATGTTTTACATCTACCACTACTTATATATTATACGACCGTGAAATCCCAAGTTGTAAATCACTATTCCCGGCTATAAAACTTTTTGTCAAGACGTACAGTAATGGGTTTAAACCATTTGTAATTAACGTTCAATAGAGAAATCATATTTTAGTACAGTTTTGGCTCTAAAAAATATTCGTTCCAATACAGTATTAAAATTTTAAGGTGTTGGATAGATTGAGTTTCAAAATAATGACGTTTGAATAAAATAAGAAATTTTAAGAAACCTTCTCTTGTTAACGATTCAATTCAATATTATTTAAGTCATATTTACAAATAAAATGATTTATTGTACAAATTATTGATAGATATTGCGTTCACTTACATAATTTTATTCGTAATAACATTATGTAGAGTCATTATAGATTGAGGCAGTAGTATATTTTGTTACGACTGTGATTGCTAAAGTGTTACTAACCAGATGTCGTCGCGCGGTAGGTCCGATGTCTCTGTAAAAACTAATGATACTTGCTCTATGTTTACATTTAATACAATTAGTAATGATTCGACATCAAACTACGACACTCAGCGAGTATTTTATCTTACCCATTTCAATAATTCATAGCGCCTAATATCAATAAATTTCATGTTTCTTAGTAGAACTCGTTCTCACTAATAAACAAGGAAGCCGATGGTGTTTCGCCGAAGCAATAGTTAATTATTTCGCTTTTATTGGTTCCCGTGATCCGTTAGAAATCGATCGAATTTTAGTAACGTGTCAGCGTTTGAAAAAATTATAATTTATCGTCAAAGCTGGGATCGCGAGGAAACCCGAACGGCCCTAGAAAATAAAAAAGTAATAAAATACTCTCATTTTACGAGCGTAAAATGACGTGAGGCCAACCACTTGAAGCGCTTGCAAGTTTACAGGCTGACTGTTTACGTGACGCGGAGGTACATAAAAGGGGTACTCGTAATTTATTTTGTTTATGGTCGTCACTTGATGTTTTCAGTTTGTTTGTAATTATCGACGGACGGTCTGAATCGCATCCGATTTGAGTGTTGTCGATGCGGGGGCCCTCAAACGTTTTTTTATAAGAAACATTAGGATTTGATTTAAGAGCAGCACGCGTTACTTTAAAGAGAAATGTTAATTATAAAGAATAAGAATAATTAAGTGCAGTACTCCTACTTTAGAATATTTTTTTATCATCCTGGTTATTAATTATTATATTTTTATACCTACTAAGAAATAAAACTTTTACTTTTATTACAGCTATTATTTAGGAAAGCTGTTATTAGAAAATATTCTAGTTCTTTTCTCTTTTCGGAATAAGACTACTATTTTTTTTATTGTACGCTCTCTCCTAATATGTGCATCTCATAAAAACAAAATTTATTAATATATTTAATATCAGTGGTACCTGGTAATTAGTTTTATAGTTAATCTAATCTACACTGAATAAAAACATGAGAACGACGAATATTTTCGTTTATCGGTGCATTTACATCAAACGAGTGAATGCTCATTCCAAGCCCACTATATTTCTACAAATTCTTTTGTTAGTTTAAACGGGCATAGAGCATTCTTTCGTTGTTCTTACTCTGAGTGCGTTCGAAAAGATTCTATGCAATGTTCTAATAGTGAACAAGTCTGTCCCGTCCGATTAGGGCCCTTCTGGCCTCCTCCACTCAAGCGACAGCTCAAGCCGAGGTTCGTGGTCCCCGTCAAGGGGGGACGCCCTTGTGCATGTCGCTACCAGGGTGAACCTTCAGTTCACCCCCGCGTCCGCGTTAAAATGTAGAAGCCCTTCTGGCTAACATTGAGAGACACCACAAAAAAAAAAGAACAAGTCTGAATACGAGTTTTCGTTTACACTGAAAGATCACAAAAGATATGTTGAAATTAATATAATTAACGATAGCACTATATTCCAGGGGTGGAGGGTGCATCCGGCGGCCGCATGTGAAGCGACCAATGAACGCCTTCATGGTGTTCGCGCAAGCGATGCGCAAACGACTGTCGGAGCAGCGCCCGTCTCTACATAACGCAGAACTGAGCAAGTCCCTTGGATCTATGTGGAAGTTAGTATTTTATATCATTCTTTAGAATTAACAGTTGTAGCCTGTAGGAAATAATTCAGTAAGGCAATTAACATTTTAGTCCGTAGCTAGTATACGCAATACCTAGTATACGTAGATACAGATACAGTAGCTATCTCAAACGTTTTAATTGATGACGCATCTAGACAAAATAAGACATACAATGCTGGTCAGAATTAAAAAGAAAAGAAAAAAAATGATGCTTTAAAAATGGAATCCGCGAACCGAGATGGAAAGGAACGCGGCATTACGGGCGTGCGGCGGCGTCCAACCGTGAAACGTGCATCGATTGTTTACTCATTAAAATGCTATCACCGCTAACTTGGTAGATAAAATCTATAACTGTTCGAAATTTCGATATCGTTCCCAGTCGAAGTTGATAGTCATAGCTCTGGCCAAATATGAAACGAAGCTCATTAGAAATTGACTGCGGAAAATGATACGTTAAAAAATATGTTAAAATGTAGATGAATTATTTTTTATTTATTTTTATAATCGTGTGTAAAAAGATCGATGATTGAATAGTACAAATACAAAGCTAGCGTTGCTGCTAACATGATATTATGTATTAACAAAATCCGTCGCTTTTAATTAAAATTATTACATTTATTAGGTACAATAGATTCTTATTAGTATGTACCTATGATGTACCTATATAAAATACAAATTCGAATGTAGTACCTACCAATACAAAGCATAACGTAAAACTTAACGACGAAGAAAAATTATCACAAGGAATATTGTTATTCACGATGACACCAATTTTGAATTATAGTCCTTTTCATTTAGGATGATTCCTGTGACACTTCATCGTGTTCCGAATTACGTATTTTATGTTTAAAAAGCCAAAATAATTTTAGTGCATAATATTTTTATTTTATGGCGGCATTATTACCAAAAATATAAAAATGAAACATCTTAAGCTTATAAATCAAAAACAGTATTGTTTAGTTTAATATAATGAAAAATAAAATAAAATAACACAAAAATATAATACCTACGCAATTCGTGTACATGAAATGGATCGTTGAAAAATCATAGAGTTGGAAAATCATATAATCGGCGCCCATCTTGTGATCGTTTGTCAATCGAGTCAATCGTCTATACGAGTACGTCAGCCTTGTATACAAGTTGCATTTTTATATTGGTACTTTACGTGGTATTCTGTTATTTTTACTAATTGTTATTGTTGACTTTTTGTTGCTGTTGTTTGCTAAGCTTCCTTAGTTAATTGTTGGCGAAATGCCGAAAAAACTAATTTTGGTACTTTATTCAAATCGATTTCATTTCCATATAGAATATTATCGATTATCGGAAACAATTGATACGATTTCAGTAACCGACATCTCTACACGTGTCAAAAATCGATGTGTCACAGAAATCATCTTAGGTGGAAAGGACTATAATTATGATGAATAGCCCTCGTCGAACGGAAGCTAAGGGATGATAAATTCTTGCTTTAGGTACTTATTACATAGGTTCTTACTTCTTAGGTATGTTCTTGTGTTTCATTTTACGCGCGTATTTTACATTTAGAAATTGAAGAATTTAACGTATTTTAAACGCGATTTATTCCTTTGAATAATAATTGAATAAATTGTGTTTACAATACATCTTTAATTTCTAAATAGCACATACTAACTTTCATTACCTATAGAGACTTGAATACCTACTTGTATAAATATTTAATTAATTCACTCGCTTGAACTTATATGCGCGACTATTACAATTTATACACGATTTCTCCTGCCATTTGTGGTTCTAAACATAATTTTATAAGTATAGGTACCAAAAGCTGGATTCACTTATTTGTCATCGGCCACCCGCAGAGTCATTGTTATGACGCGCTCTGACGCGGCTATCTTCGCGGATCGGGTCAAAGAAAGGCTGGTGAAAAATCTGATTGCTATGTTTTGATTGATCAGATATTTCTACAACTGTCAACGAGTGCGCATTGAAATTTGAAATGCTCATAATATTTATGGGCAAATATGTTCTAATAATGTGTAGGAATGCTGCAAAGAAATTGTGTCGATAAACACTAATATACCATACCTAATATTGTGTTTTTAAGGAAATTCATAGGAAATAAAGAATTTAACTAAAGATATATGAAGGAATAAAATAAATGGAATAAGGCTGAATTTTACACAAATAAATTCATGGAATTTGGATAATTTGGTAACTGATAGAGTTAGCTACGAAACATACTTCCTGTCAATAATGTAAAGCCAAAAATTTTTCTGAATGGAGGTGATGATTTTGATTAGTTATTCTCAAAAACAATTCCTGAATTAAATAGATATACTAAGTGTGATTTTAGTATCTTTTTTCATCCTTACTGAAATTTATACTTGATAAATAAAATAATATATGATTTTTAATTTAATTGCTATAACAAACAAATAACTGAAATATAACGTTCTTTAAGATGTAGGTAAAGACTTACCTATCGTCTACCAGTTAATTTTTTTATAAATTTAATTTTTTTAAGATCCTTCGTTTTGAATTTATTTACGTGGGTAGTTAGGTACTACTAAAAGGCTACAAAAATATTGAAACATATACTCAAAAACATATTCCTCCTTTGCACAATCGGATAAAAAGTACCTCTAACAGAGTTCACGAAGCGCTCGCACTGACCGGCCGGCGCCGACGGCATCTGGTAATGTTCAGTCTTATCTGGAGCCGCTGATCCAACCACTTCATAATTCTTTTCTCTTGAAAATACTTTGTGATACATCGCACAACCAATCGTAATTCAAAATAACTCTGATAACATTAATAAATAACTCTATTTTGTCAATTGGCTGACGCACTGGGTACTGTTGCTGTCCTACTAAATACTGTATGCTGGTAGATTGTTCTTTTCTAATCAAATATATGTACTTGTATAACATTCAGAAATTAAAACGTTTTCTAAAAGTTATATATATGTGTTTAGGTATCTATTGGAATTATTACGCTTAGTTATCGGTACAAGTACGTACAATAAGAAGAGTGCAAAATAAACACATAGAGACTAATAACTACATACCTATAGATAAAACCGGGTCCAGCGAATGAAAAAACAATTCAAGTTCGTCAAATTTCATTCATTCTCTTAAAACTAAAGAATGATGTAAATGTTGGGTACATCGTCTAAGTTAAAATAAATATAGAGCATTCCTTCGCCATATTTGACTAAAGTTGTATCATTGTCTCTGGAACACGTCCAAGAGTACAGTAACATACTTGTGTCCAAAATTGAGACTCTCCTTGGAGAAGTCTCAGAGTGGGGTCGACAAAATCTTGTCCGTTTTAACCCTGGCTAGACACAAGTATGTCTTTTTTCAGCTAAAAAAGCACCATTTCTCACGGCGCCCCTATTTGAGAGCACCCCCCTTAGTATCAAGTCTAGTATCGGAATTCTTGGTGTCAATATTTCTGATGATGTTCAGTTCCGCTATCATTTGGAAGGCAAAGCTACACTAGCTTCCAAAAAATTGGGTGTCCTAAATAGAGCGAAGCAGTATTTCAGGCCTGAACATCTATTACTACTTTACAAAGCGCAAATACGGCCTCATATGGAATACTGCTCCCATCTCTGGGCCGGGGCACCACAATATCAGCTCCTGCTACTTGATAGCGTGCAACGAAGAGCCGTCAGAATTATTGGCAAACAAGCACTTACCGATCGGCTTGATTCTCTAGATTTACGACGAGACGTTGCATCTTTATGCGTTTTCTACCGTCTGTATAATGGGGAGTGCTCTGAGGAGTTGTTTGAGCTGATACCTGCCGCGGAATTCCACAACCGTACCGCACGGCATAAGACCAAGTTCCACGCTCACCATCTGGACCTCTGGCGCTCTAGTACGGTGCGATTTACCCGCCACTTCATTCCGCGCACAACCAAATTGTGGAACAGCCTGCCTTCGGCGATATTCCCGAACGCCTATGACATCGAGGCATTTAAAAAGAGAATATACCTCCACCTTAAAAAGTCGGCAACACATCCTCGGACACGTCTGTACTCTGTAGATGCCTATGGGCTGTGGAATTGCTTATCATCAGGCGATCCACATGCTCGTTTGCCTTCTTTCATATAAAAAAAAAAAAAAAAAATTGTATTGATTTCTTTTTTTTTACTTATTATTTTGTCGAACAAATGAATATTTTATTTGTCAGAAATCCCTCTCCTCATATTTTATAATGAATCCAGCCTGTTTCACATCCATTAAGTAGATACCTATATAATTCAAATTTGAAAAAAAGGCTATACTTAATTTTTTTTATTTTCAGAAGTCTAAGTGAAGAAGAAAAAATGCCGTTCATAAAGGAAGCCGAGAAGTTGCGGAACAAACACAAAAAGGATCACCCGGAGTACAAATATCAGCCGCGACGTCGGAAACCACCGCCGACATCCGCGGCGCGGCTCAAGCGTGAAATATCGCCAGATAGATCTCAAATAGATTTCTCACGAATCGAAGTGGACGGTGCATTATTAGCGGACGGCCCTCCAGATGGCGCAGAATTAGATCAGTATCTAAAGCCGACGCCGATACCGGAGTACCATGAAATGCAGCCTCGCTACCCTCACAGCTTGTCCCACCACGTCGCTCCGCTGTACACTCCCGTCCCCTCACACTTACACCCGCCCTGCACGGATTGGCAACACTACCCGGGACATCCTTAATAAAATGCACCGACGGAACAAAACAAACGGTTCCATGTTATCTCCTAGAAATTTATCAAAAATAGGTCATGTCACGACACATGGACGTCTAGTGCTGATGGTTTTTTGTAAATATCATATCAACATATGGGTTTTGATCTTGTGCGTAGTAGCGCACGTGCACTTAATCATAAACAAATATTTAAAATATGGTCCTATTAATGATAATAATATATTATTCTTATTTGCTAAGCTTTTTCGAATTGATAGGTAATAAATAATAACTACGAGTATAGGTATTTTAAGTGTAATAAAAAAGGGTATTTTAAATTTTGTAACTATATACTACTTCAAATTTTCCACAGTGCACACATTAAGATGTTGCAGAAAGTTCTTTATAAAATCTATCTACTTGGTTTCAATCTTTTAAATACTTCAGATAAATACTTCAAGGTACACTTCTATTGTAAACTTGAATAATACAACGTTTCACAATGTTAATAAGTAAAAATTCTATTTTTTGTAATGTATTCTAAATGTTTTTCAATATAGGGACTACATAGGTAATAGATAACTTAGTTTATTCCCTCAATTTCCAAAGTATGTAATTGTAGAGTTTATTAGTAATAATATATGTTAGTATGTAAATTTATTATAAGATATCGATTATAAGAGATCGTAAGTTGTTATTGTGATTAAATAGTGATAATTAAGTTGTTGTTGTTATTTTTAATAAATAATTGAATTATAATTTGTCAATTTCTATGTATTCAAGTTACCTGTGATTTAAACTGAATTAATTATTTTCACATTTTTTAACTATATAATTATAAAATCATAGAATATATTAATTCACACAATTATAATCCTTCCTATGCATTAAACCTATGCATTAAAAAATATAAGAAAACAAGACTCAATATAAAAGTAGAGCCGCGCCGCCAGTCTATCGGAAAAGGTAAGTAAGAGTAGGTAAGTTGTTTACCTACAGACTGTAACATATTTTTTGTAAAATATTAGCTTTTATAACATTAGTGTTAATACTGCAAAATTAAATAAGTAAATGTAGTATAAATAATAATAATATAATATAATATAATATAATATACGTAATAGAAATTAATCAATACAAATATAAAGAGAACATATTTTCATTAATTTCCCCATATTGAGCACGGTCTTAACTTCTCAGTAACGATTAGCATATCATGGTCTATAGTCTGGCCTCGATGATACTGCGACCCCAGAGTCGCTTCCTGCCGGGTCGCGCCCGCCCGCCACAGAGCCTCCCTTGTCATCTTATCTTACATTATCTTATATTTTCGCAACTGACGCTAATGAGACCAATAAACGTATCGGTTTATGTAATTATGATATCCGAGAATTTGTGTCGATTTATCTTGAGGTAAGTCATCGCATTTGGTGACTAATCTTAGTTATATGAATAAGTTATGAATAGATAATTATATATTAACTAAATAATAAAAGTTCATAATACTTTCAACGGCTCTACCTAGATGAATATTTTTACTCATTCCTACCATATTCTATGGATCTACGTAGAAATTATATTAAAGTTCTCTAATAGGTAATTACATCTAAAAGTCGCAGTTTAGTGATTCATAAAACTAATGCATATCTGGCTGGGTAGTAATCACTGTTGCTCAACATTGCAAAATATTTATTTTTCTGTGCCTCTATTTGTGCTGAAAATCTACTTAATCTACAATTAAAAAAATAATAATTGTATTTAAGTGTTCATTTGAGCTATATATGGCTTCTTTGAATTCCATGAAAAGTATCAATGACAATATTTTTTTTTACGCAAAACATCCTCGTAGTACGCGCCAAAAAAAATAGTGCCGTTTAAGACAAGATAATGGGAATAAAAACGCAATAATGGATGGTGTTGTGAATATGTAATCGTGCATCATGGTCCGGGATATTAAGATTGAGTGCAAATGATGCGCGCGCGTGCTCCAGCAACCCGGCTCGCGTTACACAAGAGATCGCCGCCCGATACTCTATACTAGCCAACTTTTTGCTACCACATGAGATATTAATTATTGGGGCGGAGGATAACAGCTCAATTTTACGCTTTAATATTTTATGTTTTTGTATAATAATATTTGACTGTTTGGGGTTCTGTTTTATTTTCTAGGAATGTGCACACATAATATTTGGATCAATTTGCTTACGTTACTGTATAATCAATATTTTAATACTTACTGAATACTATGCATTATAAGAGTGTCTTTTCTCTTTACATTTGTCATGTTACAATTGTGATCGCAATTTATCACCACGAACAAATATAAAAACAGCCATAAAACGAAAGCTATTTCAACTTCATCAACGCGTAACCACACACTACTTAACACGGGGCGTAAAGTTTGTTAATTAAATTAACCTACATTTCGTTAGAAAAGCCTCTACCTTGAAATCTATAATTATGATAGCACGATAGGTACCTATATCATTTGACAATAACAGTAGTGGATCAGCACTTTAGCATGTGGCTAAGTGTTTGAAAGCTCAAGTGGCGAGTAAACGACAGTTCGTGTGAAAGCAGCATCACCGGACATCAGCGTAAGACGAAACCGCGGCGTCTGGGAAGCATCGCTACGAAATCAAATCCAACAGTAAGTAGCAACATGTGTACAATACGCCTGAATCATTGCACTCCGTTGCGTCAGGAATTTGAGGGCAATGAACAATTATTATTGTGAGCTTTCGAGAGTATGCGTAGTTTTTTTACATCTTTAATATTCTTTAATTGTCTCGTGATCTTATCCTACTATCCTATCATAAAATAATATTAATTATAAATGCAAAAATTTGCGAGGATGGATGTATGTACTTAGGTATATATTCCTCATTCACGCTTAAACCAGTTAACTGATTTTGATGAGTACTTTGCAGTGATGTAGTTTATGTAGGTACCAGTTACCAGAGTCCAGAATAACACCCGAAATAAATATTTGCATTTGACCGCGGGCTCTTCTACGGTTGAAAGTCTTGAAACCACAGCTAGAAAAGAATTAAAATTACAACTCTATTGATCAAATTAAAGGTAGGTATAAAGGTAATGTGAATCCCTGAAATTAAATTGCAAATAGTTAAATCTTAACAAAATAATATGATAATGATTTTGGTCTTTGGATGTAGTAATTATACCGATTTAGTTACTTATTTTTACTTTCGCAAACCTTTCAAGTTTGATATTTTATAAACTACTAACTTTCCGCCCGCGGCTTCGCCCACGTTTCCAAAGAAAATCCCGCATAGTTTCCGTTCCCGTGGGATTTCCGGGATAAAACCTATCCTATTTGTTAATCCAAGTTACACTCTATATGTGTGCTAAATTTCATTGCAATCGGTTCAGTAGTATTGGCGTGAAAGAGTAACGAACACACATACATAATATAGGTACACATACATCCATTCTCACTTTTATAATATTAGTAGAATAGGATAGGACGTAATAATTATTATAGGTAAAAGTATAAAGTTTATCTCTCGCTACCACTGTTATATTAAGCTGATTCACAAAATTAATTAAAACGCAACTTTCTGAGCAAAAAAAGAGAAATAATGAAAGCTTTCAAATGTATTAAATTTCTAATCTTTCTAATACATATTTTGATTTTGAGATCTTACAGTTAAGGAATAATTT
This sequence comes from Colias philodice, assembly GCF_061535455.1. Taxonomy (NCBI): domain Eukaryota; kingdom Metazoa; phylum Arthropoda; class Insecta; order Lepidoptera; family Pieridae; genus Colias; species Colias philodice. The sequence goes on from NC_143097.1 coordinate 4,937,859, forward strand.
TATTTCTTTTTTAGAAATTTGGTACCATAATTACGTTTCCAATCTGATTTTTTTTACACTGAGCGTGCACAGAGCTCTTTTACGTGAAGTTTTAGTTACCTAAGCTTTAATTATTGAAGTACTTAATACTGTTACTGTACCCATGCTTTTACCTGGTAACATATGATGCCAAACCCTAAGACCCAAAGCCAAAAGGCCAGATTAATTAGAATTTAGACTAGAAACGTATTTAAATCGGCCATCATCGTTACTGTATCTCAGTTTCATTTTGACAGTATATTAATTTTGGCACGATTTAATATTAGCTAATCGTATAAGCTAACTTGAGAGTCGCTTAACTAATATTTAATAATCAAGCAATGATCATAGAAATTAATTGTTTTTTTCATTTGTTCAAAAGACTAGAATCAAGGCAAAACTTAAAGCAAAAAATAATATGTATTGTCTATAACTTACAAACCTCATCTGTCATATTTGAAATGACAGTGACATTATGAATGGAATGAACTGTCAGGAACATGACAGTGACATTTGATTATTGTTATCGCTGTTTCTCGGGATTCTTATTCATTACTTTATTTATCATTATTTTGAATTGAAATTTAATGGGTATTTATAAAAATTACGACACAACTTGTGAGAAATGTTTGAATGAAACTATTAATGGCCAATTTAACGAATGGCTGGATTCAGCTGGTAAGCAATTCGTTAAGTTTTGATTGTGTTATCGAGTTCCAATTGGTCGTGTTCAATTCGTAATTTGTGGGCATAATTGTCTTCCTCTGGGTTTAATTGAGTCAAATTATTCATTTATTTCTGCCATTGGGACCGCTTGATTTAAATGGCCTTTTACTGGTAAAGTGAATGATTTTTTATAAACTTTTCATAATTTTATTCAGTTTTTAATTGGTTTTTTAATTATAAAATAACTTTAATTCCTAGGTATCTGTCTGAAGGCTTCCAAGTTATTATTGAGAAGTCGAAAGATGCAAAATGTTCTTTGAAAGATGTGCAATTGCGTTTCTTGTGCCCTGATGACCTAGAAGAGGTATGTTTTTAAGTATTTTAAATAATAATGTTTTGTATATGCCAATTTGAAAGCTACAATTTTTTATTAAACTGCTGATCCATGAATATTACAGAAGCAATTGAATTAAAATCACATATAATTTAAGTTTATAATGTTTTATTTCATATATTCTTTATGTTCCCAGTTTATTAAGCTTATACCATATTGTATCAATTTCTTTCAGGTGAGAGCTTTATGCAGAGATTGGTTTCCAATAGAATATCCACAGTCCTGGTACGAAGACATAACATCATCGGAGAGGTTCTTTGCATTAGCAGCTGTATACAAAAGTCAGATTATTGGTCTGATAGTGGCCGAGATCAAACCTTACCTTAAATTGAACGCGGAAGACCGGGGAATATTGTCCCGATGGTTTGCGTCAAAAGATACCCTTGTGGCCTATATACTCTCCTTAGGTAATTTACATATTTATTTACTATGCCTTGTCCTTTTCTAGAAGTTATTAACGTAAATAATTTTAATGGACTTGATAATTGCTTAAAATCCTTGAAACTGTGCAACAATTATTATTAGAATTTGTTTATCCAATTCTTTCTACTTACCTTGAAGGTCTTAATTTTTTCTCAATTTTTAGAAAAGTTTCTATGAGTAATAATAAAGCTTTTCTTAATCATTAATAATTATAAGTACATGAAATTATAAAGTGATCATTATCATTAACTAATCAAGTTTATTTTAAATAAAAATTTCAAACAATAGGTCATAAGAAGTAACTTTATTACAGGTGTCATTTCATAAATGCATGCTTGCAAAATTCAAGATCATAAACATCCTATGATATTACACTTGAAAGACAAACAAAATGAAATCTGAGATTGAGGCAATATCTGACATTTTTCCATTATAAACAATTATTGTGCATTTATATATGTACTTTGATGCAATAAATTGAAGTCATGACAAAACATAGATTTTAATGTTTTTGTATTTTCTATAAATTTTTGAGTTTTCATTTTTTTTTAATGTAAAGTCTGAATCGGTATAGTTTTACTAAAGTTTCCATACAAATGAGCTCAAAAGTAACTGAACGACAAATAGTTCATCCAGCTTATGATTTTTAATTGTTGTTATAACAGCATACATCATCTCTGAAAATTTCATCTCTCAATATCAGTGTATAGCCTGATGACCTGGTTAATCCAATTGAAAATACATAATAAAAAAAAGATTTTTTTTATTTCATTTTCTTTGAGTCACATTTTATAACAAACTAGCTTCCGCCCACGACTTTATACGTGCATCCCCGTTTTCCCCTGTTCCCGCAAGAATTTCGGGAAATCCTTTCTTAGCGGATGCCTACGTCCTAACATCTACCTACATGCCAAATTTCAGCCCGATACGTCCAGTGGTTTGGGCTGTGCGTTGATAGATCACTATATCAGTCACCTTTGAGTTTTATATATATAGATATATATACAATCAAAAACATATTTCCTCCATCCAGGTGTAGTCCGTTCGTACCGCCGTTCCGGTGTAGCGACGATGCTCCTCGACGTGTTACTGAACCACTTGGCGGGGCCCGTGCCGCAGCCGCCGCACGAACATCGAGTTAAAGCTATATTCTTGCATGTGTTGACTACTAATAGCGAAGCGATACTGTTCTATGAAAAGAGACGGTAAGCTTTTTGTGTGAAGTGTGTTTATGTGCTGTTGATATGCGGTTATTTGAAACTATGACCTTTCAGTTCTAACATTGTAAGAGTTAAATGAAGGTGATAAAAAACGTGTCAAAATGTAATCTTTAATGCATATTTTCATCAAATTTTTGCAACATTAACTTACTCACTGTTCACTAAAATAATTCAATTTATTCCCTTTTCAGGTTCCGGCTGCACTCGTTCTTGCCATACTACTACTTTATAAAGGGACTGTGTAAAGACGGGTTCACATATGTCTATTATGTGAACGGTGGTCATGCACCCTGGGGTCTATACGATTACGTGAAGTATGTGGCAACAGCAGCATGGAGAGGCGGAGGCCTATATCCTTGGTTGTGGGGGAAATTACGCACCGCGCTCACCATAGCGTGGCATAGATAGCTATATTATGACAATATGAGTGAATGTTAGGAATGAAATACGATTCTATGTCAACTTATCAGACCATAGACAAGATTTGGAATGACTGGCAGGTTAGTTATAAATAAATATAAGTATAAAAAGTTGATTGTGGTATTATGGTTGCGATGTTTTTCATCACAATTTGACGAATGATAAATAATGAGACTTTCCTACATGCTCTGTCTTTATTCGCGCAATCCAATTCACACCTATGCACTGACATCTTTTTGACATTTCTCTCACAATTTTTTTATTTCACTCTTCTTAATACCAGACATTGTATCAAAAAACTATTTTATGTAACAGTATCCTATGTATCTCCTTTATTTTTTGACATAATGTATCAAAATCAATGCAATTCAAAAAACTAGTCGATTTCTTTTTAGCTGGGCTTGCGATGCCAGTTATAATTATTAACAGTATAGTATTTATTTCGGTTATTGAAAATGTTAATCGTGAATTGCGTTTAGTTTTCTCCATGTTGTACCAGTATCAAATAAATTACTATAAATATAAATACTTTGCACTGCACCTAATTCATGATATTATCATGAAATGCTATCTTATCGTTAGTTCATAGTCATAAAGATTAACGGTACAAGGTAATTAAAAAAATTGCAATAATATGGTAACGCAGCTTTACATTTTAAGAAAATAACAAATGTATCGAGATAGGTGCATTATATTATTTTGCGCGATTTTATATTAAAATCCATCAATTTTACATTAATCATTTTGAGAACAAAACCACTGCCAATTTAAGAGCTAGTTATTGGTAGAATGGATTTTTTCATTGTCATTAGATATGCCTGATAACTTGTTTTTTTCGTTTGGAATTGCAGTATTTTCCTATTTTTTCCCTGTGCTATTTTTAAATACCATTTCAAAATTTTCGATTATATTTTTACCATGGAAACTTATTTTTCATAAACAAAAAATTTTTTGCTTTCTATTTAAAACGATATTATTATTAGATACTACGGTACGAAATCATATACCTACATATTTAAATTTGGAAAAATAAGCAGATTATTTTATTTATTATTAATATATTTTGAGTTTTTATTAATAATATTTTAGTGATTAGACCGCATGTGAATAAATGTAGTTCCTTAGCTTATTTTTTAAAATTTAAAGTATGTATGTATTTCTTGCATTTTAATTTCTCACAAGTCTATTTTTTTGCAGAAAATTTTAAATTAATTTGTATGCCTATAGAAACAGACAATGTTAGTTGATAAAGTAATATGAGAAATTTTGAATAAGTAATTACGTTACAAAACGATGTATAGTGTGCCATGAATGTAACTCAGAATGTCAAGTAAGGTGCCTGTGTGTTCACATTAACGAATAACTATTTAATAAATTTGTACCGACTAGTGCATTATTACATATAATAATAATTAACAAGTTTTAAGGAAGAATATAAAAATAATTTTATACATTTTGTCTAAAATTTTTAAAAAGATTTCAATGAACAATTGATGAATTTCAATTTAATTTTAATGTGGGTATCACGTTTTACTTCCCTCAATTATTTATCTTCAACTAAGTATTATATTTTTAATAAATTATTTAATTTAAGAAAAGAAAACGTAATCATATTTCGAATGTTGAAATTTATCATATTTTCAAATTAAATTTTTTGTGTGTGACAATTTATATGGACACAAAGAGAGTATCACTTCAAGAAGAGATTTCATGACGGAATTTACTCATTTGAAACCAAAGCCATCCTTTGATATATTTCAAACTGAACATATTTTAGTCTTAAGTATTTAAGGAAATTATTTTAGTTTTATTGACAGTTATAAAATAGTATTATTTTATAATTCGTGCTTTTACATTATTTTATGTATTATTTATGACAAGTTTATTAAGTCAAAATTCTATGTTTCATTTAATGATATTATAATATCTTTATGTTACTGACATGTTGTTATACGTAACTTATACTGTTCTAATTCAAGTTTCAACACAACTCTTCCAAATAAATATCATTGTTGACAAATCTTTGTTTTTTTCTGGTTACCCAACTATTTATTTATTTTTGACCGACTTCATGTGAGAACCAAGTTCATATCAAATATTTTTATTTTATTTAATTCACTCTCATTCACTAACTATTAGTAGGTTGACCTATAACAGTATAAATAGTAGCCTTCAGCCAAAAAAAACAAATGTTAATTTAATGTTAACTTAATAAAGCAACGGTGATCGGTGGCTATGCGGAGAAAGTATAAGTAATTTTTTTTTTGACAAAACATGCAACAAACGGAGATTTTTTTTATATTCGATGTTACATACAATATGTAGAGCAAGTAGTTTGCAAACTTCTTGTATGTAACCACCAATATTCATTTGGGCGTGAAGACCTGTTTAGGGTTCAAGCATTCTCTACTCTTTTCTACTTCCACCACACACTGAACTATAATTTGGAAAAAAATAGAAGGAAAGACACTGTGCATAATAATACGCAAAATAATCTATAACAACTTCAGAAACTCTTTAATTTTTTTAATAATTGCTTTTCTTTCATCGACTATGCTGTACAAACTATATTCGCTTAAATTAGAATTAGCAATTAATAATTGCACGTAAAAAACTTAACAAGTAGGTACTTTCAACTTTTCGATTGGAATGAACAATTATTACAATAAGTAATACATAATTTACAATATTTATAACCCTACGAAATGAAATTCATCTATCAACAAGCAGTCACAATCGCCCAATGATATGTTAATTTTTTTATGTATTTTTAATTTTATTGCATTCTAAGTTCATTTTTATTAAGAAATCTATAGCGTACGCGTTCAGGGGTACGGCATATAATTTATCACTACGCGTTCAAATATTGGGGCCGTGGGCATGAAGAGCAGGGCGTGCTAATCGATTATAATTATATTTGTCTACGACACAATGTTGCTTCTCTCAGTGCTGCCTTTGTGGTTATGGCCCTTGAAGTCTTTTAGGCGAATAGGCGAAGACTCGCTGCCGGAGTCGCCCTGCAATAAAACGATTATTGAATAGATAATTAGATTGGTATGTAATAGAACGAACATAACGCTGTACAGTAAGAAGTGGAAAATTTATACAATTTATTTTTTGAAGTGAAACTTCTATAGAGCGAGAATAAATTGTAAGAAAAAGAGAAAAAATCATGGCAATACCGTCACGCCATGGAGTAAGGCGACGATTTTGGCATCTTTGAATCTTGCCAAAGAAGTTTCACGTCTGACACGTGTGCTACACACGGCACAAACGCTCTTTTTTATAGTTTTAAAAGAAGAGAAATCGTAATAACGTACATTTGCACCCAGCGAGGTAGTCTCTTGCAGGAGCAGCTCGCTGTCGGTGCCGCGAGATTCCTTGTTCTTAAGAATAGACCGAGATCTGGAGTCGCCCTCAAGCGGCCAGCCGCCGCTCCCGCGCTTATTGCCATTTTTTCCTTTAAATATTACATTTTTGATATTGTTAAACCAAAATTAATATCGTTATTTTTCGCCCACCACTGATTATCCCCGATAGAGTTGGAAAAAAATAACAATACAATTTTACAATCCCCGGCACTGATGTAGCACGTACCAAACAGAATGTGGTGATTGATAATCCTCGTCGCTATCCCGCGAGGTGGTTTCTTCTCCTCCTCCTGCCACTCCTAAAACATTTTAATTCGTAAACATCTTCATTACGAAAGATACGTCTGTAATACAAAAAAAGAATAGAAATAGAAAGAAAGATATAGAAGAAGTTAATTATAGGCACATGCGGGTAACGAAGAGGACAATGTTATATCATGTGACTACACGTGCAAACATACGAAGGACGATACAAACATCAATTTCATGACAAAAGCGAAAAATTTGTACCCCATTGCCAATACTGTCTTAGTCGGTATGTTTGAACGCCATCGTTGTCTTCGTTCTCAGAGGGCCAGCGAAAGCGACTGACCTGTTGAAATCTTGCTTTTCTATGTTTGGGCTTGGTGTCGTCGGCCGCTGGCGTCTCTTCGAGCGGCTGAAGGCTGGAGCGAGAGGCGTCCAGCGGCCGCGCGCAAGCCTCGGCCGAGGCGCCCGCTACGGTTCCTACTGCGCCGAGACTTCCCCGCGAGCCCCGCGGCGAAGTCTCGCCCTGCGAATCTTTCGCACACAATACGCTCCCATCCCCAGACGCGCTCTTGCGCACCCCCACAAACTCGGGCGGCCCTCCCCCGTCCACCCCGACCCCCGCGCCGCCGCCACCGCTACCGTCCAGCGGATTCACATACAAGTTTGAGGAGTCGTTCTCGCACGTGATGTCGCCCTCTGAAGGAAAAGGGTGCGTAAGGCATGATGCAAATGTATCTGCAACGCAAGACAGACGCATATGGAGCCGAGCACGCCCAATGTAGGTACTACCTACATTGCGTGTGCTCTACTCGAACAAAAAATACTGAAATGTGAGTGCATTACAAATATTTATTACGACGTGACATGATCAGCAATGTGACATTGATACTTGTTTATTATTTTACAATGTGCAATTTTTATACATACGAGCATGTCTTTCAGACGATCACATACCTATAGGTTTGTTGCACAATATAATTATTATCACAAACAATTAAGGAATCTTTATTTATCAAATGTGAGAAATGTACGTGTTTTAAATAATGATGATAAGTTATATGTACCTGGGCTGTCGAGGCTGTTGGGAGTAGCTTCGGGCAGGGCTCGTGGCGCAGGGTGGCGCTGTAGGCAGGCGAGCTCCACGCACACGGGCTGCCGCAAGTCTGATGTCGGCATTGGCATTAACTGCTCAGCATCTATGAACTCCTTGTAGCCCTGCGTAATGAAAGTTTCATATAAAATCACCTTGTCCAGTTTACTGATTATCTCATTTATGCATATAAGCTACATGCACATTTTTCTAACATATTATATAATACCCACCCACTCAGGATATTTTCTCCATCAACGCCGACATTCTCCTTCGGTTCTGTGATAGGTTTATTGAAATACTTACGCTTTATTGGAGTTAATAATAAATATGTTAAAAACACAACCACATAGACATTTAATTAGTGCTACGTTATTGTGACTTGCAAAGCCGTTAGTGCTTAGTACCTTGAACGTGCAAAAACAACATTCAAATTCAGAAGGGAGCTGTTCCAAGTCAAGCTGTTTTTCAGCAATCTTCTTTTCCTAGAAAAGAAAAATATTAGTTGTTAACGAGATTCTCTAACTACTACAGACATATACTGTCGAAACTAATGTAAATCTGTGACGATGCTTGTTAACAACAAAATTCTACACACCCAATAATAGGTATTAATGGTAACTTTGCTAACATTTTAACATTGTCACTGATTTATACACATTACACAGAAAGTACAGTTTCACTAAATAGTTCTATGATAGGGTTTAGTACCTGTTAGTATATCTATAATACATTAGAACACCAATTTAATACACTGCAAGCGCTAGCAATAAATGATTTCATGAAATATCTTACTGGTGTTTGTTCAGGGTTTATGAGCAAGCGTTTCTCCGGTGTGCCCAAGCCTTCTGCGGAGAAGCGTCGTTCTTTCTTAGGACTGCTCTGAAACTACAACTGAATGATTTACAAGCCGTTTCTAAAGCACGTATGCTTGTAATACTTGCTTCTACAGCTGAAATTTACAATGGAACTGCAATTGAACCTCATAATATTCCAATTATTAAATATGTATCTAATGCGATGCCGAATAGGTACCGAGGTATTTTAGCGTTCAAATAAATATAACATTTGCAATAACATACTGGCTTTGGTGGTTTCTATTAAGTAAGCGATGGTACCTGATTAGCTTCAGCTTGTGGTATCCTGTTGGCAAGCGCGTGTTCGTACTGTTTGTAGCAGCCGGTGATGGGCGGCGCTTCGCCTTCCAAACTTGTGCCGTCCGCCTGAGACAGGTTGTGTCCTGGAGACACATACCATTCATAAGTAGCATCGTTTCCCTTTCCACTTAACCCCTTAAGCGTTTTAACCTTTGCTCAAATATGCATGATATACGATAGTTTAGCGATATTAATAACGAATGACGAAAATAGCAGCGTGAGATACACAACACACATTCCACACGAACAGTCTAATAATTCAGCTTCCTCCGGATACACACAACAGACAGGCCACAGAAGAATGGGTGTTAGTTCTATGAAGCGTTAGGCTTACGCTGACAATGTAATCGACCTTAGGTAAAGTGTCTTCGTCGCACATCGCAAGCTACACGCGACGCGAACCCGACCCCAAGCTACGAACATACTAATAAGGGGTCGAGTACGACGGTGCGATAGGAGTAAGTAGCTCATCTGACGTCGTCTCTCGCCTCAATGAGGACGCATTTGTCACCTGAAGACAAGGAATAAAATTCTCTGAATGCACCTCTTTTGATCGGACGAGTAATCATAGCTGTAGCTGCGATGTAACGTGATCTGTTTGATTTTGAGTCTATATGTCTGCGAGTCCGGAGAGCGTACTACGCGACGTGCATTCCTTTTACATTCATTGCATTCATTGAACACATCAAACTTAAAATGAGCACAGACCATAAAAAGCATGCATGCAAACGTGACAAGATAACAATTAGACATAACATAACACATGACATGGAAAAGCATCAGCACACGGCGAAGACTAGTACTGACCTGTGTCGACGATCACGTCGATGAGATCCATGCTCTTGGCGAAGGCATCGCGCAAGTTAATGTGGTGGAAGGACACGATGGAGCCTTCGCGCTTAGCGCGCTCGAGCGCCTCCCGCCGTTTGAGCGCCTTCTCGCGTCTCATCTGATTCTTGTAAAACTCGGCGAAATTGTTGACGATTATAGGGATGGGTAACGCAATTACCAACACGCCGCAAATGCAGCAAACGGAGCCAATGACCTTGCCCAGCGGGGTCGTGGGATAGATATCTCCGTATCCGACCGTCGTCATTGTGATTCCCGCCCACCAAAAAGTTTCAGGGATAGAAATAAATTTAGTTCCCGGTTCTTCTTTCTCCGCAAAGTAAGCCAGTGAAGAAAATATGAGGACACCCATCGCAAGAAACAACATGAGAAGTCCCAGTTCTTTGTAAGAATTCCTAAGTGTAAAACCTAGTGATTGCAACCCGGTCGAATGTCGAGCGAGTTTTAATATACGTAATATACGCATTATACGAAATATTTGGACAACACGACGCACATCTTGAAATTGATCGGTCGCGTTCTTATTCGTTTCCAGAAGGAAAAGAGAAACAAAGTACGGCAATATAGCCAACAAATCTATAACGTTCAGTCCACCTTTGAAAAATTTCCACTTATCCGGCGAAGCACTAAATCGCAACACGTACTCGAGCGTGAACCACGTGATACACACGGCTTCTATCATAGCCAGCTGCGGGTTGTCCATGGGCGTGCCTTGCTCGTCGACTACTTGCATCTGTGGTATCGTGTTGAGAGTGAGCCCTATCGTGGACAGCACGATGAAGAGGATTGAGATCACGGCAATCACCTGCAAGCACGCACTTTTTGAGCTCGGTTGCTCAACACCGCGCTGTCACACGTCATGTACAAACAACTAGACCAATTATTCAAGTTGACAGTGTTAATTGTAAGTTTCGATTATTTATACAACATTGTGTTAACAGTGATTGTTTGAAAGTTATTTTTAAAAAGATAGTGTTTGCATGTGGTATGTATTTACAAAAGTGGATAAATAACTCAGTACCTTTGCTGTCTTATGTTATAGGAGGCCTTATTAAAATAACTGAAATTTTGGTGTAAAAATAACATCTATTGTTGTAATATGTCACAGTAGTGTTGTGTTGACGTGGTGTTAATAAAATTAGTTATGTTACAAATATTAGTTTGTATATAAGTATTTAAGTATTAAACAAACGAGCGTCAGCAAATCTTAACTAAGTATATGCGGATTCGTTACCTACATTTTTCCATGTACATAAATAACGTAGGTACTATGTATATTGTGACGCTCGTTCGTTCTTTTGTATTGTTAGTGGTTTATGATAAAGCAAAAGCATTAAACAGTTGGAACTTTATAAAGGAGAGGTGTGAAAGTACAGTGGGGTAAAAAAAGGGGTCTGCAAAACGACGCTCAGCCAATGTGAGAGACGGCGCGGGCGCGGCTGGCGCCGTACGAAGTGTGGTTCGCAGGACGTCGGACCGTCCCGTGCCGCACCGCACAAGGGCCACCGGAGCGACGTCAGCAACGGCTGGTCACATCGCGTAAGCCCATCCCATTTTAGCAATATTTGCGACAACAATTAAGCTTTGTTTTGGTATTTTCGTCAGAGACCGACGCGGCTGTGAACATTAAAATTAATAGCAAGTGATGTTATATTGGCAAGTTGTGCCGACCTGCAACATTGGCTTTTTATACCAGCTTATATTAAAAGCGCCTATATACGACTATATACAGTGGATGTTCCATCGCACTTGATACAATAGTGATATACAAGACATAAATGACTTTATACTATTGTTTATCTTATAAAATGTTGTTAGTTGAGTACAAGTCCTAAGAATCTTTCAAATTTAACCCTTTCCTACTCGTATTAGTAACAGTTTCAGATTTGATACTTTAATATTTCTCTGCAATGATATTGCTGATATAAATATAAATAAATACTTACAGACCATTTGAAGCATCGCTGATGTCGAAAACTTGAATCTTATATCTAATTGTTGCAATAATATAGACAAAGACATCACAGTACATACAGGCAGAGTTTCGACAAAAGCGATAGGATCACAGACTATCTACGGTTGGAATCGTGCAAGACGGGCACACAACACCACAATTAACAAACTAAAACAGTCGAATTAAGAGTCAATGCAATATATAGATGTTATTCATGCACCACATAATATACAACATTTACGAACCATCGTGCTAAAAAGAAGAAAATAGTAGAGACGTGATTATTTTTATGAATACGAAATTAATTTTGAATTGGTTGGTGTTATTGTAAATGACATAATAGGTAAGTATGTACTTATCGTTAGCCATACATTCATTTAAGATTTAGTGGGACAATGTTAACAATTTTTCAGTAAAAAATGTAAAGACGCAATTTTGTGAAGTGTAAAAGTTAATGACGCAAAATAACTTACAGAATCTCAAATATTTATGTAATCTTTAACTTACTGTGCATTTACTTCTTTCATTCAGTAAAGCGACTAGCACTACTTTATCATAAATTCAATTAGATTTGTTAATACCTTCACTTAATTGTTAGCATCCTGGCAGCTTAGTTACAAAATTAGTTATTTATTCGTGTTATGAAAGACGTATGTTAACTGAATACATTACCCTAGCGGCTATACTCGTCGTGGGTTTTTCTAGTAAGTCCCACAACCACTTCTGATATTGAGCACAAGTGCCTTGACCAAATTCCTCCTCTTCCCGCTGTCGCAAGCTCTCCGCTTCCTTGCGCATCTCTTCGTGGACGTGTTCCTTCCTCTGATGATATTTGTGCTGACAACACGATTCTAAATACAGTTCATCCACCCCCCAATACTCTAGATCATCGCTAAATGCCAGTACACACATTTCATCCACTAAATGCAACTTGCCAGTTCGATAGAAATTTAATATTGAACTAAAACTCTTCGGGTGCCTGAAAAATTATGAATACAAGATGAATTCTAAAATAATCTCATTAGGGACCTAACTAAAATGTAACTTTACAAAGTGATAAAAAAGTAAAACTATTGATAGTATTTAACAATACTTATGTAAACAGCACAAACAACTTTGACCACTACAAAAACTAAAAACTACCTATATCGCATTTTAAAAATTTCACATGTGTACCTGTCAAAGAAGTATTCATTGTCCTGTAAAGAGTAGTCATCACAGAGTTCAGTTATGGCCTCATGCGTGTTGCAGTCCCGCAATCTGCCCAGACGAGTGTGTGGGAGCCTCTCCAGCGTGCGCCAGAGGACCTCGTGTCGAACACCGCCCACGTTGATGATCACTCGCTTGCTGAGGGCCTTGGCCCGGAGCATCATGAAGGGCTCCGGTGGTAGAGATGACATTGATCTAAAAGACATCATTCATATAATATTTGGATTCAATTAAAGATATAGTAATAGAAATGTGTTTCGATGTTCAGCCTTATTATTATAATCTTTAAATTTTAATACTTACTACTATTATTTTAGAAAATAAATAGCATTGCCGCCGAATTCGTGTGAACTAGTAATTAATAAAGCTAAAGAAAGTTGAAAGCTTTTCCAAATATTTAATCCTTCGACCTCATTTTGCATCGTCACTCAGTAAATATTTACCAAGTTTGTTTACATTCGAACCCCAGAGCTTATTCAGGCTTGGTCTATTAGACCGAATAATCATAACAATTAGTTCAAAATGTTTTACAAGAAAAATCAACATAACGTGTATTCATCTTTTCGTTCATAATATGTATATGATAAGGAATCATTCTGAATAGACATATTAATTCCTTTTTGATTTGGGTGATAACCTGCGAATGTGGCTGATGTAATTTCACCAGTTTACGTAAGTATGCGTCATGTGGTTGGTAATAGAGTACCTGGAGTGTGCCCGCTGCAGGGCGGCATTGGCCGCGGCGGCCTGCGCCGGCGCGCCCGGGGCCGGCGCCGGCGCCGGCGCTTGTCCGCGGTCGAGCGGCGCATCTTGCACGGGCGCCGCGAAGCCCATGGGCGCGCGCGGGGGCGAGTCGCCCACGTGCCAGTGCGCGGCGCCGCGGCCCGCCCCCTCGCCTCCCATACCGCTAGCTCATCGCGCTACCCGCCGCCTCCCCATCAACCCGCTTGTTTAATACTTTCCCCCGACAATCTGAAACAATTCACATAATTAATGATTTAGTGTTTGTTTGTGTTGGCATTGCGTGTTAGATTATGTTGCGTTGGTATTGGCAAGTATGTAACTTCTGTGTAGTTTTATATTAGGTAGGTACATAATATAAGTATTATTCAAAACCTTAAAACAATAATGATTAAGTAACAGCGATCTAACCTACACTGCACAGTGCACTACAGTCCACACTTAACCACTCGGTTATCTTTTATTATTAAAACTTTTCCTATCTGAAACTGATATTGTTTCGACATTTATTAGGTATATTTTTTACCATATTACTTTATAAATAATAGGTACCTTTAGCGTCGATCGATGATAAGCAATAACATAATTAAAATACATTTTTGTTTGACTTTCAGATTTTAAAGTCGTTGACCGAATTGCGTTAAAATTCTAAAAGGTTCTCATAACACGACATAAAATCGATCGTAGTAAATTCATAGTAACAAAAAACTGTCCGCTCATTTAGCTCACGTGTCTACGACCATTAGAACAACGGTATGGGATTGATATTACGATTAAATATTATGTAGGAAATCTAAAATGACCATACAACAAAAAATGAACAGAAACGAAAAAGATATACCTACCTAGTAATTTTTATAATACCTAGAATATAGAACAATTAGAATCTAAGAGGATTCTTAACAAATAACAAGATATCTTATATCCGCGATAAAGAAATTCATCACTACGTCAGGATACCTACTTCTTTATAAACCGATTTGATAGATTAGGTATGGTGTGGGTATGGTAAACGCAATGCAAATAAAATAGAATGACACTTAAGGGCCGGCGCCCACTGCCGGCACGGCACGGCATGGCACGGCAGAGCATCCCGCAGCGTGCAATGGCATCCCGCGGCGTGCAGTGGCATCCCGCGGCGTGCTGCATGATCCCGCGGCATTCAGTGGCATGCCGTGGCATCCTGCTAAAAGCCCCACTAATGCTGCATAAGTTTCAACCTTATTTCAACTAGCTAGCAATCATAATTCCTCGACCCCAAAGTGACGCATACGCCTCGCGGGATGCAATGGCGCGCCGCGGCATTCCTTGGAATGAAACAGCAAGACACGTCATGCCGCCGCATCCTGCGGCGTGCCGCGTCATGCTGCAGCATCCTGCGATACGTCGCGGCATCGTGGCATCGAAATAAAGTAACTTGAATTCTAAACGGATTGGAATAAGATTCAAAATAACTTCATTAGTAATAAAATCCTCTGCCCTGCCATGCCACGCCGTGCCGGCAGTGTGCGCCGGCCCTTATTGTTACAAAAACTGTATTCTTGTACGCAGTTATTTATTACAATTTCATCAACCAATGGAATCCGAATGCGAGGCCTTCACATAACAAAACTAATCTGAATAATTCATAAACAATATTCTTAGCGTAGAAGTATAGATAAAATTTATGTGGGAATAATATAGAGTAGATGTAACAGGGTAGATTGGTTTTGTGAGAGTGGGCGGGAGCAATCGATTAGTCTAGCGCCCAGCGGCTTTCCAACCTTTGCATACAGCCTAATCCAATCATACGATCATCCGCTGCATACTATTGTAAACATCGCTTTTATGAAATCATAATATTCAGATTGATATGCCATGGTAACATAAATACGTAAACAATTTTCCATTGTCAATTAAACTAATGTTTATACGATCAATACATCCATGATGATCCACTTACAAAAACTCATGGTACAACCCGTGCGTGTATGTATTACAAAATCTATAAAATATAGAAGTAACTTGCCACATAATCTAAATTTCTAAAAGTGAAAAAAAAAATCGTCTGAGGAATAAGAAAAGTAATAATTTTTTGTAGCCAGCCATTTATGAAATGAGTCCAAAAGAGGCTGAATAAATAATGTAACTCAAATGTAGGTCAAATTGTCTACATGCATTAGTTAACTAGTTATTTACCCCGGCGCCACTCGGTCTGGTCGCCGCGGCCGGCCTAACGGTCGATAACATTATTATTGCTATCCTTTATAACATTGCCTCTAACTGTATAATAGGGGACAAAGTTAATTGAGGTTACACGAAAATATTTTTCGTCCTTGCACGTAAAATTACCTCTCATACTTCAAATATGTTTATTGGGAATTATTCTTATAATTTAGATTTGTATGTGTGATATGCAATATTTTTAAATCAAAAACTAACATTAATACGATAACTAAAATATTTATTCTTAACGAATAACATAAATTATCTCTATACGTAACTTATGAACTTCAAATGTGATGTTATAAAAAATAATTCCTTATTCTATTCCAACATACATAAAAATAAAAATATGGAGTAAAATATTTAAGAGAACCCTCTAGTTTTCGCAAACTCACTTGGTATTCATGACGTATATTGTATATGAGTTACGAAAATGGAAGAGATCTTAGTAAATAGGCTCGCTACGAGGGAAGCTCGTAGCTCCGTAGCTCGTATTGATCTTGAGGGCTACGCGACAGGCGTGTAGGCGCCGCGGCCGCCGCCGGTAGTAGGCAAATAATCTGATAGCTTTCCCCAACTTGTATCATTGACTTGCCAACTTTCTGTTATACGTTTTCTCAATTTTCGTGATAATCTATTACAATCTTGCTTGTGTTATTTTCGTGATACTAAGTGCTGTTAAGGTTTGTTATTTTGTTAATTATTTCAAAATTACATACACTTTCAATAATCAAAGAAATAATAAAAATACCATATCATTTTATTTATATTTTAAGAGGCTTATCATCTGATATAATATTAATATTGTAAAACGCTCCAAAATGTCTGCTCCCATAGACGGAGTGTCGCTCTGTGATGTCTCAAGTAACAACGTATTAAGAGGTTGTAGCTCTCATTAGTCGCTTTATTTCGTCCTTGACCCTGTAACCTTGTCTTACATTTTACTTGGTTTATCTTGCTTGCATATCAAAATCAAAGCAAATATAGCGTATACATAGATATACACCTATTTAAATAAACACTCTGTAATATTTATATTATATCGAATCTTTAAGTTAAGTGACGTTTTAATTTCTTTTACTTTATTTATGATTCTTCAATTTTATATAGTTTTTATCGCATATAAATTTTAATGATATTAAATACATAATATGAATTCTATAATTACATCAGAATAATTTTGTTGTGTTGTAATAGGTAGGTATTTTATTTAAATAGGTATCTACTGATGGACAGACAAAAAATGAAATCGACTTCATCATAACAGACAAAAAGCGAATATTCAGGGATGTCTCTGTGATCACAAGGATTAAAACCGGCAGTGATCACAGGTATCTAAGAGGCTCTCTGAATATCAATTGCAATCTTGAACGCTATCGTTTGATGAAGTCGACACTTCGGCCCAACAAAATCCAAACTGATGCGGAGCCCGAGTTTCAGCTAAAACTGGAAAATCGCTTTGCAGCTCTGGAAACCACAGACGATATTGACCAAAGACTTGAACAAACTGTTGATATACTTAGGCGGGAAGGAGCAGCCTTCTTCAAAAGATTGCGCACTGGCAGAAAATCAAAACTCTCGGAGGGGACTTTGGAATTGATGAAACAACGACGTGAAAACCCACCGCTAACTTTGTCAGAACAACGGGCTCTAAATAAGAGAATCAGCAAGATGGTACGATACGACCTCAGAAGCACCAACACCATTGCAATTAAAAAAGCAATCGAGGAAAATCGAGGCTCGAAAGTATTCGCTCGAAAACTCAATAGAAGCCACTTGACAAAGTTAACAACATCCATGGGGAGCGTCGTTACATCGAAGCCAGAGATTCTCTCCGAAGTTGAAGATTTCTATAGCCGTTTATACGCTTCGCATGCACCGCAGCCTGAGTCCACCTGCAGTCAAGACCCGAGAGCCACCTTGACACGTCATTATACAGAAGATCTGCCAGATATAAAAAGAAAAAAAAAAAAAAAAAAAATGGCGGCGAACAGCTGAAGACCGAGCCAAATGGCGTGCCTTAGGAGAGGCCTATGTCCAACAGTGGACGGAGAAAGGCTGAAGAGAGAGAGAGAGAGAGAGAGGTATCTACTTCTAGAAGTATACAAAAAATGTAATCTATTTGTTATACACTCCTTGGCGTTTTAAATCAAATAAGTATCAAACATGGAATATCTTACTGTCATGCCTATTGCCTGTTTAAGAAACGTAAAAAATATATTTTCAGGTCACCAACACATAAATCAATCCATTAGAAACCTGGCAACACGCCACATAATAATAATTTGCCATGGCAATTGTACTCTTATCGGAATGATTTTTTGGTGAAATATAATATAATTCACTCTATATTTAATTCAAAGTCACGTCAAAGCAAAGAACAAAATTAAGGAAAAGTTGTTTGTATTAGCGAATATTTATGTAGCCTTAATAATATAAAAGTTGAAAGGCTATTCTTTTATTTGATTGATGTTTTTCCACAATTGTAACAATTTTTCCATTTCCATAATATTTTTTACTATAGTTGATTAACACGACAGAATTCAGAAATACCTATGGTCATTTGTTATACAAATGCAAATGCATGATTATAGCAGGAATTAACATCATACTAAAATTATAAATGAGCAATGAGACATGTACAAACTGGCTAGTACAAATATACAGATAAAAACATCAGGTTTGTTCGTTAACTCTTTTGACACTACAATCATATAACAAATTTCTTACATGATAGGTAATACAAGGGTAATACACATTGCATGTTTTTTTTACAATTTTTAACAAACATGTATAAACTGGAACTCAAATATAATCATAATTTTATCATGATATGCTATATATAGAGCACAGCCAACCAATTGAAACCTACAACAGAATTTGAGGAATATGGAATGCGCGGTTACGTTATTAAATGTTCTAAGTCTGGAGGGCTGTATCGCTTCACCCTTGACATTTGCCGGCGTAGCGCTCCATTTAATGCAGGCTGTATGCCCCGGGCAGGATCTAGTAATTGAATCGCACGTGTGCATGAATAAGGCATCAATGCAACGCCCTCAATATGAAATGGTCGGCAATTTACCTACCTTCCTACACTGTGTTTATTAAAATCACATTGTATTTGTACCTATTCATTATTTTTTTAAGGTCAATGAAAATAGATTGTTTTATATTAAAGGGACGTTTGCGGTGAGTAACTTATAAACAAAAAGTAATGTAGAACATTTTTTATTTAAATTAAGAAAACTGTATAATTATTTGATGGAGAGCAAGGATTGTATACTTTTTGTTATTGAATTAGTGCCCTTATCCTCTAATCAACCTTTATATTGTAATATTGTAATTAAATCATATTTATTCGTACTATAATATCTTCTATCAAAAAGCAATTACAGCGTAGAGTTACTCCCCTATAAATCATGTCACCACTTATAATCCTTTATAGTTTAAAAGCAGTCTAACCTCGTTTTACCTAAGTACCTACCTACTCGTCGAGTTGTCGAACGTTCCGTGCTGTATATCATCAATATATCATAGTTAAAACTTGAAGCTGTCAATGTTAAATTGCTGATAAAACATTGTGTAATAACTGCATACTATTTTGGCTACGAACTGAAGCACTGCGGCATTAATAGACAATATGAAATATGTGATATGGAATAAAAAAAACATATGTAATATGTTTTATAAGCAGAACGTTCCGACCTGGAGTACATGTACTTGTATATACCATAGATTTTTTTTGTTGTATTTGCCCATATTCTCGGTAGATCCTATACCTGTTCGTTTATAGTTGGATTCCTAATTTAAAAATGTAATTCATGCTTCATAAATGAGTAGCTAATATTTGAGAATTAACTTTAACCAATTCCATTCTTCAAATTCAAATCAAGATCAAAAAATAATAATTAGCACTCTAGAAGCAATCAAACTCTGTTAAATATTCTGTGCGTAATAGTTGTAACTATAGTATAGTTGTAACTAAACCCGATGAAAGTATATTAGTCTTATTCCTTCCAGAATATAAAACGGTAATAGAATAAATTTTCTATGCGATTACACTGATGTGAATTAGTACGAATCACCGACCTAATGACAGCAATTATGGCGTTGTAAACGTTTACAGCTACGAAGGTACATACCTATTACCTACTACATACCTCTCATACCTATATTCTACATCACTACATATGTAGTACTAAGACATAAAGGCGAAAGTTTGTATGGATGTATGGATGTTTGTTACTCTTTCACGTAAAAACTACTGAATGGATTTGAATGAAACTTTACCACAATATAGCTTATACTTCAGAATAACACATAGGATAGGTTTTATCCCGGAAATCCCACGGGAACGGGAACTATGCGGGTTTTCCATTAAAACGCGGGCGAAGCCGCGGGCGGAAATCTAGTATAGTATAAATCAAAGTCGCTTTCTCTGTCCCTATTTCCCTATGTATGAAAATCTTTAAAACTGATTTTGATGCGGTTTTTTTATTAGATAGAGTGATTCAAGAGGAAGGCTTTAGTAGATAATTAATTAATATGTTTTTCTACTAGGTACAATTTATCCTATACCGATCATTTTTGTACTTCAGAAGGTGTCCACAAACATAGTTTTAAGCGTGTTTTTGCCAAAGCCAATTTTTTTTAATCTACGAGATTTTATTGGTAAAATTTGAGGAGTGAACAGAATTACTTCGAAAGTTCAACAAATTTTGAAGTGAAAACTTCTTTAGCGGCGTTGGGTATAAAATCTTAAACTCGCGTCAGGACACGTGACCTGATCGAAAAAGCGTAAGACGGATGGATATCAAACATGCTCAACGTTAATAATCAAGTTTTCACTTCTGCCAGCACTCCCGGAGTGCAACCCGTCTTTTTTTTATCCTAGATACGGGAGATCCAACGTCAATAAATTATTAGATAATATATTTATGACAAAGTATTCGTCCTCGGTTCAATAAAAACGAATCAAACATTCAACCTTAATTATGTTACCAAGTATACAGCAGTAGGTACAGCCCGAAAGAATTTTTAAGTTCATTAGCACCAAACAATGGGCTCGCATTAATCAAGCCAGCTTTCGGTCATAAGCGAGTGTGACAGGTTCAAATACAACAGCAATTAACGAATGGAACGCAGCAGGTACCCGAATCGTCACTCCGTGCGTGACACTGCGGGTGATGTGTCCGTCCGCATTTAGCGCGAAGTGTTTTTGGCATGCCTCCCGAGCTCTACCCATCCTCCACACTTGCCACTATTAAAACTGCATTTTCATAAACGTAGTAAATTTCGAACGACCGATCCGGTCGTGATGAGCTTGAGTTTATACTAGAACAAAACGAATGCGTATACATTTTATTTGTAAGGTCAATAATTTATAATTTTATTTATGTACGAGAAATAATAAGATATATTTTAATACATCCCATTTCATTCATTCTTAGAATGAATTTAAATAAGTACGGTTGATCGATTAAGCATCGTCAATATGTGTTATTGTTAATTTTTTGAGGACTCTCCGCTATCAATCTTCAATTTTGAAAAGAATAATGAAGCTGTGGCAGATGCTACGGTCCTGCTATTATTCTTTCAATTGTCAAATGGGAACAATGACAGGAATTTTCAGGAGGAAAAACCAATACTACTAAAAGCTTTTAAGTGCTATTAACATTTTTTCATGCAAACTGAAACGTTACGTCAATGTAATAGTATTGTTAATGGGTTTATGGTCAGTTAATATGAAAAGTAATTGGCTTTTAATGCACATAACCACTATTTTCTATTTTAACAATGGAACCACTGCAGTTTTTTAAAGTAGGTAGGTATGTGACCCAATTACGAATACAAGTGTACGCGAATTGTTTTTCCGCTCGTATTTTTAGAAAACCAAACAAATATCTCAGTAATGTGACTCTATTTATGTAAATGGCCTCCATTCTGACATTTTAACAGTTCCGTCTCAAAGGGTTTAGTTTATATTTTTATGTCTTGTTTGTTATTTTATTATTTTTTTTTTTATATATAATTGAAAATTAAATTGAAATCAAAAATTGAATATAAAACGGTATCATAATACAAATTAAACAATATTATGCGATTGTTGGAAGTGACCGAGTTAAATAATAAGCTCCCTGAAATTAATCAGATTCGAAAAGGTAAAAAACTCGAATATGCACATAAAAAGTACCTACTACAAATGTTATTTGATTATTTAATAAATAAATTCCTCATCATTGGCCATTTGCGTCTATTTCAGACGATTATCGTAGTCAGTAAGGAGTCTATTACACTTATGATGGCTATGTAGCCCAATACGCGATGCACAGGTGCGCCCACATTTGGGACACCTGTGTTCTCCAGGGAGTTGAGCGGAGACGGGTAGTTGTGTTTGGGCGTGTCGTTTTTGTCTATAATCAGTCAGTATTTATGAACGAATTTATTTACGTAATAAATAAATTAACTCTAAGGCAATTTTTAGTGTTATTCTAATTTTGCCTAACAGCATATATGTATCTACCTACAAAATTGAAATATTTCACGAAATATTCAATATCATCAATCTCTTTATGCTCTTCAAGTTGTTGTGTATTACATAAATGAAGAATTTCAAAAGTGTGAAGAACAACATTGACGAGGCCATTTCTGTCTGTCATAGCCCATTGAAATAAAACGAATGTTTATTTCTACGGATTAATGAACGGGGCCATCGACTTTGACCAACGGCATAATGGCCCGGAACAAGTTCTTCAGATCACAAATAACGAGGAAACGCGAAGCGCCGGCGTAGGTCAACATGAGTATTTTCGTCCTCGCCTTGATACAGGGCTAAGGCATATGATATGCGTCAGTTTAATATTAACTCTTTCGTCAGCCCTCGTGAATGTCGATTCTGTGCCACTGACAGCTCTAGCAAAATAGTACATACGTGACTAACATATTCACATATTTATGTTCAATAACAGCCAGATGCTCATTCGTTGTTGGTTTACTCAAGCTTATTTATCACGTATATTACCAATTTCAACTAGTAACGCCTGCACTGTATGCTTGATAAACATTAGAATGCATTTATATTTGTAAGACAAAAACAATACTTATTATTTTAAAAATGTAAAGCGTTTTGAATAATTATTACTACTTAATAATAATGTACCCAATATTAAATAAACATGCAATTGACACATTATTAGCGATCGTCACGTTATTTATAGCCATGTTGTTAGTCTGTATATATTAAGAGTGGGCAAGAGCGTGCTCGATCTAGCCCAAGACATTGACCTATCTATTTGTCCGGCCGGTATCGGCATTAGAAACGTAGAGAACAAATATATAAGCAGAGTATTTTCGCCGAGCAGCTGTGCGACCACGACTCATCTGGCACGTTGGATGAACGCACGCTTTCACTAATGCAATTTTCAATTTGAATCAGTCATTATCGTGCAGTCAACAAGTAGGAATTTAAAATACTTGCAACACAATAAACATAGTTTGCAAATTTCTTTATACTCAGAAATTTAACGTATTTTCTAAAAGCTTTTATTCATCAAGCTACTATAATGATACGAGGAAACATTAATAAATTTATGACTATTTTACTGATATTGAATTGCAATAATTTACAGGAAAGCTCCCATCGCTTAAAACGCATTAGAGTGTCTGCTACCATTACCTTAAAATAGTTTAAAACAAATGGTTTTGTATGTAGCTTTATTTGTTGAGAATTTCCTACTTGGCGAATTCTATACTCTCGAATAGCAACAGTATTTATGAACGAATTTATTTACGTAAGGTATATAAAGCATTATATCATACGATGAAACCTAGATATATTCTACTTAGTATTTAAAATGATTTTATATTCATGTATCTACTTAATAGTAGGCCTTTATTTTTCACTTGTAAACCATCCCTCCCCACAAACTTTTGCATTTAAGAAAAATATAAATATTAGCAGCAAGCAGCCGGTGGCAGCAGCTTAATTTATAATTAATAATAATTAATTGCAATTCTTTATCTTTGGAACTCCTAAAATTTTGAATTTTGAAAAATTCTTCACGTGGAATTTTACAATCACATATTTAATTAGTTCCGTATAGGTACTTACACTCCCGACATACGCTGATGAACACATTTCGTATCTGGGCTGTAACAATGACGTAACTTTCGAGATCTGACGTCATGGGATTAAGATATATCTACTTCTGGAGCCAGCAATTTGACCCAATTTGTTGAAGTATCGCACAGATCCTCACAGTTCTTTTAATACTAAGCTGGCATTTAGCAAATACAATTGCCTAAAATTCTTTATGACAATTTACATTGTTCATTGGCCCAACTAAATAAAAGATATTCTTAATTAAATCTTATATCACTACGACAACTCATTTCTCATCTACATTGTGAGCGTATATCTTCTATCTATTTAATATTAATAATGCTTTAAGGTATACCTATTGATTATTTTCTGATAGACAAAGGGTAACAACCAGGTACAAACAGCAAGTTTAAATAAAATGAGAATACAAAAATATAATCTTAATGACTATAATGTAAAAAGTTTTATGTCATCCGGCTGTCTGGTTTTTATAATATATCACCGCAAAATTACCGCGATCCTGTAAATATTTGTTTTATATTTAAGCATTAATAGCATAGCTTCAAATATGAGTAGATGTTTGTTTAAATAACGTTTGCATCGCTTTTAATTTATCTATATATAACGGGTGGATTTCTCTGATCAAAATACTTACTATAAGATTAAAAATAAAAAATCTACAAATTTCATAAAATCCTCTTAAATTTCTCGGACCTCTCTACCTTTGTTATACTAATCGGTATATTGTCACATATTAAATATAACATCTTATTATATTTAGGTACCATCACTTCCAACAATGCTTCCAGCATATTTAATTTTAAACTTCCTCCGTAGCAACTACTAATATACCGTACCTATACTTAGTTGCTTACCAGTCAATTCAACAACCTTCTCTTCTCGACACTATACAATTATTTAACCAATCCATACTAATATTATAAATGCGAAAGTAACTCTGTCTGTCTGTCTGTTACTCAATCACGCCTTAACTACTGAACCAATTTGCATGAAATTTGGTATAGAGATATTTTGATACCCGAGAAAGGACATAGGCTTTTTATCCCGGGAAATAGGATAGATTTTATCCCGGAAATCCCACGGGAACGGAAACAATGCGGGTTTTTCTTTGACTGTGCGGGCGAAGCTGCGGGTGGAAAGCTAGTTTAATATAAATTATTATTTTATTACAAAAGGAAAATGTCCATAAACGTCAAATGGTCATTGAACTAACAACTTTTACATATAACACAGGGTTGGGTCTGATCACGTAGCTTTTCGCAGGGGCTGCTGTCATTACACTGAAGCTGAAGTCATAAAGTGCCCGATTTAATGACTATCAATAATGGTCGAATTTACGACTCATTCTGCCAATTTACGATACATTGGCAAGCAGCCGATCCAGTAAAGCTTGTACATGAACGAGCAGTTTTTTCATCGTTCAAAATTGTATATATACATAAATTTTATTTACATTGTTAACGCTCCGACTACACGGGATCGTAAAATCGATCACTCAATTATCTACTTATTTACAAATATTTAATCGAAGTAAGCGGTGTTTTTATTTAAAGTTTCAAACAAAGAAAACATATAGATACCTACAAGTATGTGAAAAAAAATGTTTAACGCGAAGTTTTGATATTAGCTTTGTAGTTGTTGTATAACTTTTGTAAATTGTAATTGTACATGATAATCAATATCCAAACATAGAAATAATATATGTACATATCCAAATAGCACATGTTATCAATAACTTGTTGTTTATATAAGCCCGTGTGATATACATATTGGCCATTTGAACCACCACTGCACTGGGATAGACATTTAGAAAGATACAGAGCATAAAATAATCACTTTGAGTAGATAATTTGCCGTCACTTCAAGGCTTTATTTAGGCTTTAGGTAGAGCTATTTTTTTTTCATACATTTTAATTTTTTTTATAATACATATATTCTGACCACCTAATAGATACGTGAAAAATAGAAAGAAAACACGTAGTGCCTCTATAAGTCGGAAAATTTACATTCGTGAGTAATATGGTCGTGGATTTTGTATAACCGCATCGGTAACATATAAAACAATTTCAATAACTCTTCAAATCCAATATACCGCATCGCTATACAAAAATCATGCGACAAGGGCGAAAATCAAGTGTTTCAACCCTCTCCCTTTCAGAAACCAAGAAGTGATTTGACACAACATTAAATTTATTTATTTTAATAGTATTTTATGAATATACATATATAACTGTTTTTCATATGCCGGACATTTTTTTTGGATCGGTAGGGGAAAGAAACTTCCCTGACACACACACGGTCAGGCACACAACAAACAGGCAGATTGACGGGCATCGATGTATTAATAATAGAGTCCCGTTTACATTTCAGGTATGTAACCCTGTATCTAGTAAATTAGTATATATTTTTTTATCATAATAAAATTACATTATTTGGCATTTAAAAAAAAGGTTACAATTTGAGGTTCTTTTTCTATACACATGTTATTTTTAACCAAATCATTATTACATACTTAATTTGTTCATAAAAGAACACCATTTAAACCAATAAACATCGTATGAAATGTAGCCTTTTGAAATAAATCTTGGATAATGTTTTTATTCATGATCCAACATTATTTATGTGTGTTTTCAACAGCTATACAGATTGTTCAATGGCGATACTCTATAATGCATAAAACTTTAACTACCTACATTGTTTTCACGAAGCTCTTGCAGTTCGTGTTACACTAACATAATAAAACTCTAATCTAGTGTCTAATAAAATTTATTCAATTGTTTTAGTTAGTTATAGGTATGTAAAATGATGATAAGTAACACTAAAACTTCTTAGTTCTATTCATTTAAAACACAGTAGTGGGTATAATTTATATATTCGTAGTTGTACACCACTATTAAGTTCATTATAGTCGACATTTTCTAGTTTCTCCGTTTTTATTTGTGTTATTATCCATAAAGTTGTATTTATAATTTTCGACTCGAATCGACTAAACCAAACGTATACTTAAATAAGAAAAATTGAAAAAAACTCTATTAGAATTCCTTACTGTACATAATATATAGTATTTGTTTCTTGTAAAACCGTCCAAAATTGCTCTACTGTGGTCAACAAACGCCCTTATAAAAATTCATGGAATCAGCTTTATGCAAATGACTGGCAAGTCTCCAGAGCATTATATAATTTGTCCCCGACAGCAGGCAGTCTCCTGCCTTACATGTTCAACCTTCTGCCTCAGCTTATAATGTCAAAGCCTCTATAGGTACTAAAAATAAGAAAAGTGTATTTTATGTGAGATGTTTGACGCGAAAATAATTTCAATGTTGATGTTTCTTTTGATAATTAACTACAAAAAAATCATTGCCGACTACGTACGTATAGAAATAGTAAGTATACAATAATTCATCCACTCACGTTTAAGAATTCTTCTAAATAAGTATTTCGACACACGAAATCGATTTTAGACTTTGATAATATAATATTATGTTAATATCTCTGAATAACGATGAACTTTTGATCAATCTACAATCTGGTACCTATACTGAATATTGTAGTCCTGCTAATTCAAAAGTACGCATTACCGAACCCTAAGCTCTAAAATATGTTTTTGCAGTTGTTACCACTTGTTTATAAGCACTTCAATCTCATTTCTATATTTATATCCATCATTCGATACGAATTTTTAAGCTTCTAGTGGTCTCTCTTCGATTTATTGCTTGTGAATTTTCTGATTCATTCTCATTCGAGATAAAATTATATTTAGATCGTAGTTTAGAATAATGTTTATATAATGTGTCTGCCATGTTCGTGAGCATGTAGGTATATTTCACTATATCCGGGTTTTAGACTGTCACAAATAAATTACCACCAACAAAAAAATATTTATGTAATTTTAATACAATCAGATCAACCAAAAATAAAAAGGCTCACATTACATGAGGAAAATTATAAAAAAAAAACAAATATACAATGAAGAACACGTATTGAAAATTTACAAACCGCGTAACTATTTATGAAAAATGTTTTGATCCACGTTCGTGATACAAGACGGTAATGTTTATTTTTCTTTAACTAAAAAATATAAGGAATATCTAGTTATAAGCTGTTTAGAAAAGTTAAAAGTGAAAGTGAAAAAAAAACAAATAAAACTTTATTACCCACATTTTACATAACATTAATTTATTATTAGTAGGTATTTGAAATTAGACAAAGCTTTTACCTAAGAGGTATGACTTAATATATTTATTTGTCGAATAATTATTCATGATTGGTACATATTAAACGAATTTTAAGAACATAAACTAAAAAAATAACGTGTATAATGAAGTAATAAGCAGATATCTATTTATTTAGACATGTTCTCACTTCTCTATGAAACGACTTGTAGATAGGTACTTACCTACCTACATCCAGAACTATAAACAGTGTTGAAACATAACTGACATTAATGAAGCTACATCTTTCTGAAAACAGTGGATAATTATGAAGTCAATAACAATAAATGTTAGAAATCCCAGTTAATAGTTGTGTTGTGGCTTCAGTAATAAATTTTCATTAACGACTCATCTGTGATCACGCGCTAGCTGGGTAAAACATGAAACTGTATAACAACACTGATTTATAATGCAATATTGTTAAGTATTAAGCCAATACAAGCTTTTTATATCACCATTTTATTTTCTTTGATTCAAAGCGAAGTGGCCTTCCATAATAAGGAGTATATAATATGTTTATATTTTATGACGGGTACAAGGACATAGGATTTATGGCAACTTTTTAAAAAATATGTAAAATTTTAATAAATGTTTTAAACACAGTTTTAAACGTGTCATTAAATTCTCTTTGATGTTGAAAATCTTAAAGTTCAATATCTTTAACAAAGAAAATGGCAATTATAAGGTCCGTTCAGAAAGTAAATGCGGAAAATACGAGAGTATCGTCGGAAGTTATGCCGCTTGGCAGCTCGCCAGCTGCGCTGTCACAGCGTGATGTTAAACGGAAACTTTTCGCAGCATTTTACACTTCTTTTTGCCTTTTATTTCATTAGACACTGAACTTCACTTATCCAGTTTGGACTATTGGTATGTCAAACCAATATGCTCTTATAAACAATGAGCAATTAGCAAAAATGGCCGATAAAAAATTTCGCTCTCGGCTTTTTAAAAGAATGGTGGAACTCTATCTACTACTAAATAATTTTCAATATCTAAAAACTGAAAGAGGTCTAGAAGCCTGACCGCAAATGCGGGTTTCGCCTTTAGTTTAAAATTTGTCTTTAAATTTATTTCCCAAATGCTCTATTTATCACCGTTTTTGGAACTTTTGTTTATGATTTAATATCAGAATTATAAATAAAACTTATGCAATTAATACGAGAAGATATAAATTTCCGAATATTTCATATGTAATTGCTCATTTTAATATACCTACCTCAAGATGGAAATGAAATAAAATAAATAAATGAAAATGTTAACGAACCTTGTTTACTACTTTTTAATGATCTCTTACTTACGTTCGCGAGAGTCATCATAATTGAAAAAGAGGAATTTGCACGAGCACAATTTGTTTCAATAAATATCAAACTTCATGCGTCTTCACTTTCCTTTGTTTTCAAGTAAGATTGATATTCGTTTTACAGCTGAAAATAAGCTCAAATAATTTTACATTAACATGTTAACTAACAACATATTCTGTAAATACAACACCTAACTATTGCAATATACATACATCTTATATATATTTAAATAACATCAAACGTTTCTCGTCTAATATCCAAACCTATTAAGCTTAGTTAACGCACTGAAAGTAATTACGGTTGCAACATCATACCTAGGGAGCCAAGTTTACGCTTTGCATGTTATTAATAGCTTAGGACAGGTGATGTGTGGTCAGAAATATACGAGGAATGGACAAACCCAATCTGGGGGGTTGCCAGTCCGTCCTGCCAATTGGGTGAACATCGTCCTAATGGAACTGGGGCATCAACCTTGCTGCGTCGATTTGTATTTCACGAAAGTGGAAACATAAATTGTTGTTTTTATTTTTCTGCAAAAATACATAAAATATCTCAAAAACCGCTTAGACAGATACAAGAAAGATTCGACTCTGTCTCATTAGATTACATTTTCTGCCATTTAAAAAAGAGAAAGATATTTGCAAACATAAACTATACAATGTCAGTGGCTGTCGAGGAGTAAGCTGTTTTATTAGTGGCATATCTTCAAGGAACGTTTTTAAGCTCAAATAGCAGAAAGATGGAACATTTATAGCCCGCTGCGTAGGCGACCTTGCTCTTCAATGTTATTTTGGTCCTCGACTATATTTTATTTATTATTTGAGCTCACCGGAATGAGCCTGTAAATTAAGGTAACAAAAGATATTTAGGCAATTGCTCTATTTTCTGTAATACTAATAAGCTCAAATAGCAGAAAGATGGAACATTTATAGCCCGCTGCGTAGGCGACCTTGCTCTTCAATGTTATTTTGGTCCTCGACTATATTTTATTTATTATTTGAGCTCACCGGAATGAGCCTGTAAATTAAGGTAACAAAAGATATTTAGGCAATTGCTCTATTTTCTGTAATACTAATAGATACCCTAATTTCGATGTCTTTTATTAAAATTTCTTCTGCTCTTCCAATTTCAGCGCTTATAACGTTCGGAAACGCGATATTGAATAAAAAATGAGATTAAGAATTGATTACCTTCACTGATAGGTAAATAATTGATATACTTTATTTAGAAGTTAATTAAATCAAATAAATAATTATTTTATTAATATAAATAAAATATAAATAGAAAATGAATAATGGTAGATGGTTTACAAAAATTAATATTTGTTATTTTGTTAGATTGTCAGTTTAAATATTATATTATATATTAATATTTGTTATTTTGTTAGATTGTCAGTTTAAATATAATATTATATTATATATTTAAACTGACAATCTTTATAACGATTACGGACAATGAGTTTTCATTAACGGCAGACGACAAAAAAATATGCAGCAAAAAAATAAATAAATTATAAAAGCACATTATCATGTTTCTTTACGACTTCCCCGAATTGGCGTTTCATGCATTTTCAAAATAATACAGATCCATTTTTAGTCTTGGAGACAACAAAACCTGAAAAAGAAGAAGTCGTCCAAATAATGTTGGTTGGTAAAAATAAAACTAATTATTATTAACAGACAAGTACGTGACTTCGTTAAGAGGAAAAAGTAGGATGAAAGCCTGAGGCCTTTAGAACTAGGTCACGGCAGGGTAAAATACGATAAATGAGAAACGAGATTCGATATTTTTTTTTTTTTTTTTTTTTTTTTTATACAACAACCGACAAAGGAGCAGGCGGTGTACTGATGGAAATAATCACCGCCGCCCATGAACAATTGCAACGTTAGGTAACTTTGCGATTGTTTTGCCGGCCTTTGAGAGACGCGTAGGCTCTTTTTTTGAAGGCATCCATATCATAGGTAGATGGAAACACCGAAGATGGCAAGCTGTTCCATGGCACAATGTAAATAAAATTTATGTATATACAATTTTGAACGATGAAAAAACTGCTCGTTCATGTACAAGCTTTACTGGATCGGCTGCTTGCCAATGTATCGTAAATTGGCAGAATGAGTCGTAAATTCGACCATTATTGATAGTCATTAAATCGGGCACTTTATGACTTCAGCTTCAGTGTAATGACAGCAGCCCCTGCGAAAAGCTACGTGATCAGACCCAACCCTGTGTTATATATGTAAAAGTTGTTAGTTCAATGACCATTTGACGTTTATGGACATTTTCCTTTTGTAATAAAATAATAATTTATATTAAACTAGCTTTCCACCCGCAGCTTCGCCCGCACAGTCAAAGAAAAACCCGCATTGTTTCCGTTCCCGTGGGATTTCCGGGATAAAATCTATCCTATTTCCCGGGATAAAAAGCCTATGTCCTTTCTCGGGTATCAAAATATCTCTATACCAAATTTCATGCAAATTGGTTCAGTATAGTTAAGGCGTGATTGAGTAACAGACAGACAGACAGAGTTACTTTCGCATTTATAATATTAGTATGGATGTTTGGATCCACGTTCGTGATACAAGACGGTAATGTTTATTTTTCTTTAACTAAAAAATATAAGGAATATCTAGTTATAAGCTGTTTAGAAAAGTTAAAAGTGAAAGTGAAAAAAAAACAAATAAAACTTTATTACCCACATTTTACATAACATTAATTTATTATTAGTAGGTATTTGAAATTAGACAAAGCTTTTACCTAAGAGGTATGATTTAATATATTTATTTGTCGAATAATTATTATTCATGATATTTCGGTTGGTACATAATATTTTAAACGAATTTTAAGAACATAAACTAAAAAAATAACGTGTATCATCAGTTAACGCACTGAAGTAATAAGCAGATATCTATTTATTTAGACATGTTCTCTATGAAACGACTTGTAGATAGGTACTTACCTACCTACATCCAGAACTATAAACAGTGTTGAAACATAACTGACATTAATGAAGCTACATCTTTCTGAAAACAGTGGATAATTATGAAGTCAATAACAATAAATGTTAGAAATCCCAGTTAATAGTTGTGTTGTGGCTTCAGTAATAAATTTTCATTAACGACTCATCTGTGATCACGCGCTAGCTGGGTAAAACATGAAACTGTATAACAACACTGATTTATAATGCAATATTGTTAAGTATTAAGCCAATACAAGCTTTTTATATCACCATTTTATTTTCTTTGATTCAAAGCGAAGTGGCCTTCCATAATAAGGAGTATATAATATGTTTATATTTTATGACGGGTACAAGGACATAGGATTTATGGCAACTTTTTAAAAAATATGTAAAATTTTAATAAATGTTTTAAACACAGTTTTAAACGTGTCATTAAATTCTCTTTGATGTTGAAAATCTTAAAGTTCAATATCTTTAACAAAGAAAATGGCAATTATAAGGTCCGTTCAGAAAGTAAATGCGGAAAATACGAGAGTATCGTCGGAAGTTATGCCGCTTGGCAGCTCGCCAGCTGCGCTGTCACAGCGTGATGTTAAACGGAAACTTTTCGCAGCATTTTACACTTCTTTTTGCCTTTTATTTCATTAGACACTGAACTTCACTTATCCAGTTTGGACTATTGGTATGTCAAACCAATATGCTCTTATAAACAATGAGCAATTAGCAAAAATGGCCGATAAAAAATTTCGCTCTCGGCTTTTTAAAAGAATGGTGGAACTCTATCTACTACTAAATAATTTTCAATATCTAAAAACTGAAAGAGGTCTAGAAGCCTGACCGCAAATGCGGGTTTCGCCTTTAGTTTAAAATTTGTCTTTAAATTTATTTCCCAAATGCTCTATTTATCACCGTTTTTGGAACTTTTGTTTATGATTTAATATCAGAATTATAAATAAAACTTATGCAATTAATACGAGAAGATATAAATTTCCGAATATTTCATATGTAATTGCTCATTTTAATATACCTACCTCAAGATGGAAATGAAATAAAATAAATAAATGAAAATGTTAACGAACCTTGTTTACTACTTTTTAATGATCTCTTACTTACGTTCGCGAGAGTCATCATAATTGAAAAAGAGGAATTTGCACGAGCACAATTTGTTTCAATAAATATCAAACTTCATGCGTCTTCACTTTCCTTTGTTTTCAAGTAAGATTGATATTCGTTTTACAGCTGAAAATAAGCTCAAATAATTTTACATTAACATGTTAACTAACAACATATTCTGTAAATACAACACCTAACTATTGCAATATACATACATCTTATATATATTTAAATAACATCAAACGTTTCTCGTCTAATATCCAAACCTATTAAGCTTAGTTAACGCACTGAAAGTAATTACGGTTGCAACATCATACCTAGGGAGCCAAGTTTACGCTTTGCATGTTATTAATAGCTTAGGACAGGTGATGTGTGGTCAGAAATATACGAGGAATGGACAAACCCAATCTGGGGGGTTGCCAGTCCGTCCTGCCAATTGGGTGAACATCGTCCTAATGGAACTGGGGCATCAACCTTGCTGCGTCGATTTGTATTTCACGAAAGTGGAAACATAAATTGTTGTTTTTATTTTTCTGCAAAAATACATAAAATATCTCAAAAACCGCTTAGACAGATACAAGAAAGATTCGACTCTGTCTCATTAGACGACCGCTTATTCTTGAGAATACCAAAATTACATTTTCTGCCATTTAAAAAAGAGAAAGATATTTGCAAACATAAACTATACAATGTCAGTGGCTGTTTTATTAGTGGCAAAGCTTCAAGGAACGTTTTTAAGCTCAAATAGCAGAAAGATGGAACATTTATAGCCCGCTGCGTAGGCGGACCTTGCTCTTCAATGTTATTTTGGTCCTCGACTATATTTTATTTATTATTTGAGCTCACCGGAATGAGCCTGTAAATTAAGGTAACAAAAGATATTTAGGCAATTGCTCTATTTTCTGTAATACTAATAGATACCCTAATTTCGATGTCTTTTATTAAAATTTCTTCTGCTCTTCCAATTTCAGCGCTTACGTTCGGAAACGCGATATTGAATAAAAAATGAGATTAAGAATTGATTACCTTCACTGATAAGTAAATAATTGATATACTTTATTTAGAAGTTAATTAAATCAAATAAATAATTATTTTATTAATATAAATAAAATATAAATTATAGAAAATGAATAATGGTAGATGGTTTACAAAAATTAATATTTGTTATTTTGTTAGATTGTCAGTTTAAATATTATATTATATATTAATATTTGTTATTTTGTTAGATTGTCAGTTTAAATATAATATTATATTATATATTTAAACTGACAATCTAACAAAATATTAATTAAATTGACAATCTTTATAACGATTACGGACAATGAGTTTCCATTAACGGCAGACGACAAAAAAATATGCAGCAAAAAAATAAATAAATTATAAAAGCACATTATCATGTTTCTTTACGACTTCCCCGAATTGGCGTTTCATGCATTTTCAAAATAATACAGATCCATTTTTAGTCTTGGAGACAACAAAACCTGAAAAAGAAGAAGTCGTCCAAATAATGTTGATAAAAATAAAACTAATTATTATTAACAGACAAGTACGTGACTTCGTTAAGAGGAAAAAGTAGGATGAAAGCCTGAGGCCTTTAGAACTAGGTCACGGCAGGGTAAAATACGATAAATGAGAAACGATATTCGATATGCCGTCCTTGAGATGTTAGCAGACACATAGTCTATGCCGCAGTCATCAATCTGTGTCGCCGGTGTTGCATCATTGCATCTTCCCAGATATTGGAACCGATATCATATAGCGCGATCCAAATTTTTAAAAGTACGTCCGTAAAATTTTATCAGATGCCAAAACTGCCTAACTTGTGGCATCAGATTTATGACCATATATATTTTTGGCTCAGAATGTACCGACTAAATTTTCTTGCCGATTTAAGCATAGTAAATTTGAAAAATATGTGTGTTTAAATATATCAACTTTATATTAATCAACTTAGTGTCGATTTGAATTAAAAAAATGTTTTATTTAAAATGAGCGATAGTGAAGTACTTTATTATGGACAACTATTAAATAATTACTTGACAATTACGAAGAAAGGAAGAAAGAAAAACATTTATTATTAGTCTTATCTATTTTTTATACAAGCTCATAGTAGTAATCCTAAACATTTGA
This sequence comes from Colias philodice, assembly GCF_061535455.1. Classification (NCBI taxonomy): domain Eukaryota; kingdom Metazoa; phylum Arthropoda; class Insecta; order Lepidoptera; family Pieridae; genus Colias; species Colias philodice. The sequence continues at coordinate 4,973,658 of NC_143097.1, forward strand.
TTCTTAGCTACCTTTCAGTGAACGTCTGGTGTTTACAATATTCTCTAGTTTTTATTTATTATCATATTTCCCAAAGCTATATCCTATCGTTTTAATATCAATATGTGTACAGTCGTGATTGTTATGCTATCTCATTTAATATGCTGATAAGCAGACGAGGTAAGCTAATGTCTACTTAACATAACTTGTAACTACAGCAAGCGTTTAACATTATCGATAATCTCCAAGTGCACAATATAAACATCATCTACGTCATTACACGATAACGGATAAAACAATATAATCGCCATATTGAGGGGAAATTGTATATCGTAGCTCACATTTTATTTACAAAATAAAAATAAAGAATAAACACCTTATACCTATACCTATTACCTTCAAAACAAGATTTCAAACAGTAACTGTGTCACAGAATACATAATAGTAGCTAAACGCTGACTGTGTCATACAACGTCAAGCTCTAGTTAAATTTAAAGCTAAGATTTAAAGTATAAAGTAAAATATTATTAATTTCTTATTGACAACTAGCTTTCCGCCCGCGGCTTCGCCCGCGTTTTCAAAGAAAAACCCGTTCCCGTAGGATTTCCGGGATAAAACCTATCCTATGTCCTTTCTCGGGTATCAAAATATCTCTGTACCAAATTTCATGCAAATTGGTTCAGTAGTTAAGGCGTGATTGAGTAACAGACAGACAGACAGACAGAGTTACTTTCGCATTTATAATATTAGTATGGATTGACAGGATTGATAAGATTAATAGATAAAGGATAAATACTATTAAAAGATTCTCTACGTGCCACGTTACCGTTTTAACGCACGGTTTATATTCGTAGCGAACCTGAGAAATGTTATGAAATGTTTTGATAACTGAAAATAGATGCTTATATTGCGATTACTGTAATAAAAAGCATGCTTATGAATGTAAATATTGATGAATACATGAGGAAACAGGAAAAGATTTAATAGCCCTATTATTTATAAACCATTAAGATGATAGAACCTTCTGTACTCGAATGATTAAAAATCTAACCTTGATATAATGCGTAGAGTAAACAATTTGGAGTTGGCACGCCGTCTCCTTGTGGAATGCTAACGAGAATGGCCCATTCCACGCTCGTATCGACGCTTATTCGGCCGTTTGATGAAGCTATTTACAGTTGTAATTAAACACGATACAGCTACTCTGAGGTGATTTTAATAATTGAAGCAGAAACTCACTGACAGATTTCAACTATGTAAGCGAAATATTTCATATTTCATTATACTTTTACTGAATTTGCGCCTTTAATTAGAAATAGCTATATAAGATAATCTAATCTAGATATAAGTGTATAATTTAAGGATTCCGTATCTTGATAATTCTCAATAGTCAATCAATAACTCAATATTATTTATAGAAATTGATGAGTAAGACTGAAACTGCATCAAAACCATTAGGATGGTTATATCCGAAAGAAGCAAACGAAAAAGATGTTTTGTAAAAGAATCGCAACAAATATTTAACTCGATGCCTAACCCCATCCTTTCCTATGGATACTTTTGAATAAGAAGATTAAGCGACCGTTACAAAAGGATGTTTTCCTTGCTGATGATAAATCTCCGATGCTCTAGACAAGCAGAACTTATTTCTGTTGAGTATATTTGTTTATTGTAGACTGTAGAGGGGATGTTTGTAATGTGGTGTGCGTGTCCATGACTCCGGCAATACAGGAAATCCTGGTGCAAGTTATGTGTATACATTTATTTAAACGATACCAATCTGTTAAAAACCCGCGATATGATTTAATTTTTAATTAATCAGAGATGGCGTGCCTAATTTAATAGAACTTGGATAAAAAATTTAATGAGGTACGAATTGTACAAAATTGTATAGCTACAAAATATGCTCTGTCCGTTTGAGAAACAAAAGTTATAGAACTTTTGATACGTATTCATAAAAGATAGACAATCTCTAATAACCTTTATCATTAGCTAGTTCAAGTAGTTTCTTATCAAATAATTTCTACACAATTTACGAGATTAATATTTTTTTTTGCATTATTAGCAAATTACAAACAAAAATTAAAGAATAACTACTGGCCAATGTAGTTGCAATCAAAGTTGACATCAAAATAATTTTTTAAATAAGTTTTATTTTTGTATATCGTCAAAATAGACAATGTTTTATGCATACTTAGTTTATATAATGTACTTATAATAATAATACTTCATATTGTTATAATTCTATTTAAAAAAAATATTTTATAATTTTTTTTTAATTCTTGGAAACGCTCTACATCCGGTACAAAGTAGAGCTTTTAGCATTTCCGGGTATTTTAAATCGTTTTCATACAAATATGCCAATCAGTCGGATTTATAACTGACAGAGTCACGTGAAAATCAAATATTTTTTTGTAAACGAAAAATCTGCTGTTATCTCAACGCAAAATTCCACAATGAACATTAAATTAAATTTGCTAAACATTACAAATTAGTTTCTCTTTTCCTGTTACTGTGACTATTTTAGAGCTAAAATGATTTTAATTTGGTTCTAAGTCCTATGTATGTTTAAGACAAAGCTATTGATAGTAAATCTTATATATAAAAATGAATCGCAAAATGTGTTGGTAAGCGCATAACTCGAGATCGGCTGAACCGATTTCGATAATTCTTTTTTTATTATATTCCTTGAAGTACGAGGATGGTTTTTATGTAGAGAAAACGTAAATATGTACCACGGGCGAAGCCGGGGCGGACCGCTAGTTTTAAATAAAACACTTAAGTTTACGTATACAATAATTGTGTCAGTTTGTTACTACAATATTTATAAAATACTAGCTTTCCACCCGCGGCTTCGCCCGCTTTGTCTAAAACATAATAAATTATATACTAAAACCTTCCTCTTGAGTCACTCTATCTATTAAAAAAACCGCATCAAAATCCGTTGCGTAGTTTTAAAGATTTAAGCATACATAGGGATATAGGGACAGAGAAAGCGACTTTGTTTTATACTATGTAGTGAAATGGCACGAACTAAAGTTCTACCGAGAAGAAAAAGCAACTAGTTCTGCACAAATTACATTTTATCTGGCTCCGAGGACCAAAGTTTTTATATAATCCTGAAATCCTATCACAACTTTCTGATATATAAACAAAAATTACATACTGTAGGTATAAGAAAATCTTGGTGAATATTTCAGAGCGCAACATCCATTTAATACCAAGTTAATACCTATGTGTAATGGCATTTTATCTCATTACATTTTGATTATTTAACACAGATTATGACGTATGACTTATGAATCAATTCACATGCTCTGAGAAACTTTTATGACGGTATTCGAACTCATTGTTAGATAATAAAGTACGTTTAAGAAAAATATACATCCACGTTTAGTGTAAACATGGTGTTAGGTGAGGGCAGCGATGAAAGGTTAATTAATGTTCTTCATATACACTGTGTATGACCCAATTATATCATCATTACCCTTTATGATTTATAACGATTATTTCAATAAAACCGCGGAAGTATTTTTTGAACTCAATATTATGTATAATTATGGAACTGAATAAATTGGTCTGAACTGTATGTTTTTTTTGCCTTTATATGAGATATTCTGAGATGTTTTATACTTATTGTGAGTAAACCCTTCAAATGATTGAACTACAGGGTTTGATCCTCTTCCGGGTCGTGTAGGAGAGATCGCTTTTAGCGACAAGACCGCCCGTTTTATAATAATTGTATTAATCAATTCATGTTTTGTAAAATATTTTGATATTATGAATCCTAGTAAGTTGTTCAGTTTTTTATTTCATAAAAATATGAAGAATACTATTTTGTAAAATGTCGGATAGTAGTCAAGTATTTCTGCAGTTTAAGAAGACGCCAAGTCGAGTAAATGGTGGAGTTAAATGGAATGAACCTATACTGGTTCATTCCATTTAATTTCCTGTTGCAAGGTTCAAAAAGGTAGTATTCTAGGCTGGCATATCAAGATCACCTGTTACCTGCCTGTTGCGAGCACGGCGGCGCGCCCTGCAAGCCAAAGCTCCCTTTGTTGTAGCCGCGCGATCAATATCCGCTCTGCTAACAACTTCACCACGTCAACGTGTTACCATATATGTATTATTAATTGTTAACTGATAATCAATTCATTAGCCATTATTTATAAATTTTGCATGCGACGCGGAAACATAGTAAGATTTATTGCTGGCTAATGTTTTTATAACTACATATTTATGAAAAAGTTTTCTGACTTTTGCACGCCTCATAAGCGAAGCGTTGAGGTGGGTACTACTGTCACTTCGCGCAAAACATCTGATTTTTCAAACTTAAAATGTCTTTATGTATCATACATTGCACTTGTAAGATAATACATACACACACATATTAAGAAAAAACACTATTTTTAACGTTCATGATATTTTTGATGTCATTTTTGTTATTTAAACTAGTTAAAAAACAGTTTAAAAAAGTTCTGTCTTGGACGTCCGTGTGTCTGTATGTGCGGATCCTTTTTCTTGTTAACACGATAGCGACCGAAATACTTTACTAATCGAGTCTTTTTTTTTCTCTTACGCTTGAGTATGCTCAGGAATAGAACCCTTTCATTTTTCAGGGTCTGATTTGATGTGGTTTAATTGTTATTAAATAAACAAAAATAATAATTAATAAATATTTATTAAAAAAAAATTATGAGGCGTGCACTTTTGGATTTTCCAAATTATTTAGTAATATGTGCCATTTAATTGAGCTATTTTGATCATATAAATAATATTCATATACCGTGCAGTTTATAAAGCACAGTCCTATCTGTCATAAACTTATTATTGAAATCGAATAATGACTGCATTTAACTACCCTCATGATAACATTTTAATTAATGCATAACATTTTTTCGTACTTAAAAAGCTTTTATGTTATATTACCCAGAGTATAATTAATATTGGAATAGAGTGTGTTTATGATTAAAATCTTTATTTTGACAGTCACGAATAGGTAGGTACTAACGAACCAACTACACAAAGAAAATAAAAACGACATGAATTGGCTTCAACCCTTTTAGTCCTATTTTTTATAATACCACGGAAACCTTTACAACTGCCGGGTCATGGCTACTGATAGTTGGATGCTATCCAGGTCTACTTTTTACTTGAATGAATTTAGTACACCTTTCGTGCTTTAACATTTTACTTCATTTTTAACTACGTTTTTATTCTACCTACTCGCAAATCCTACTATAATTTTAAATTACTCAAATTGTAAGGAATGTTAATATGTCTCTATTTTATAATTTTTGTATTTAAATGATAATGAATAAAAGCAAAGAAGCAAATATTACTGTATAAAAAAAATGTAACAGAAATTAACGAATGTAAAAGTTTATTCGATCGATACATTCAACGGTGTACCTTTGACACGAGTATAGACTGTAAGACACTGGATCAATAATATAGATAGAGTTCTCGTAACAGCAATAGACCCACTTTCGTGTTGCAGCACGCCAGACATACCTACCTACTTTTGTTCCCTTACATTCGTTATGCTCTAGAAATCTAGATCCAGAGTCGAAATACAATAGCGATACCTATAGGTACCTACCTACCTTGAAGGGCCTTGTAATTTTCCATACACTGAACACGTAAAAAATACTTATACAACAAAATTACATCAAAAATTGCTAAATTTTTCCTGAAAATGTTTTCTTCTCTAGCTTCGCGCAGCCGGCATATACCTACCGCTTCGCTAATTTCATTGTAATTTTGTCTTTTGGCGGGTTGCTTGTTATGGGTACCTTGGGGTATACACATAGAGTTTTAAGAATTCATTTCTATTTGAAAAAAAACTTCGTCTGGAATTTTTTAAGTATTTTTTACGTACTCAGTGTATGCAAAACTATGACCTCCTTTGAGCTTAGTATACCAACAGTGGGATATCCTGTATATATTTATATAATTTTTCTTCGACATTTATTTCCTCCCTATATTTGTAATCATAGGTAATTTATATTGCGATAAAAGAATTTCTCAAAAATGTTTCTTGTTTGAAAAGAATCAAACCAATTAAATATTAACATTTTATATTCTCTTTTTTTACTTTATAACTGTACATGACTGTTACGACAGATTAATTTACGTAAGCATAATACCTATAGTACCTAATAGTACTTGGAAATTGACGGAACTATTATAATAGTTTGATGAAATAATTGTTTTTAAAAAGTAATGACTGATGGATGACACTTATTTTATTGAATCTAGTGGGCATCTACTCCCGAAAAATGAAGGAGGAGAAAGGAATGCGTGGAATAGATATGAATAAATGGGATTATTTTTCCGACCCAAATATCGACCAATAGAATTGCACCATTCGACGTCACGTGGTACAACCTACATGGTATTATACTGATAATTTTTTGAAAATTTTCTCTGGTCGTTGACGTCAAACTGACAGGTTCAATTCAATTGTGAAATTATTGGCCGACATTTGGGACGGAAAAATAATCTCCCGAATACCACACGAGCTTCAAAATTATCTGGCATTTCCCTCAAGGTTCCCTGAAAACAAATAAAGTCGTCAAGATTTTCAGGAAAAATCACTCGCGCTTCGCGCTCGTGATTTTTTAACCTTGACTAAAAACTTGACTCCTTCATTTGTTTGCAACGAACCTATCGGAAAATACCCGATAATTTTGAAGCTCTTGTGGTATTATAAGTGATAATATACCTAGGTAACTAAATATGTATTATTATCTTGAAAGTGCCCAAAATGAGTACATATAACTCATTTTGGGTATATGTACTCATTTTGGGTTGGGCATTTCAATCTTAGGAATCACCGACTTCGAATTAATTTTATTAAATACTAGAGGTCCGCCCCGGCTTCGCCCGTGGTACATATTTCGCAATAAAAGGTAGCCTATGTCCTTTCTCGGGTATCAAAATATCTCCATACCAAATTTCATGCAAATTGTTTCAGTAGTTTAGGCGTGATTAAGTAACAGACAGACAGACAGAGTTACTTTCGCATTTATAATATTAGTATGGAAGTATGGATTCGAGACCTTAATATTATGATAGATAATGTATGTAGGTTTGTATATACAGTGCAGTTGTATTAGATAGGTTATATTATCTGCAAATTACGGTACACTTTTTTTTGACGTTTTCATTTTTTGTTCAGTTCGTGGTTACATTTCAGTTAGGTAAGTTTCTTAAGGTATAGTTAATTCAAATATAATGTTAAGTCATATCGTTTCTACCCGCATTACCCGACAAAAAACAGTAACCTCAGGATGATCATCAGATCTAGGCTAATTTCTGAATTGCCGCCTATAATAAAAGATTCTGTAATATATAAATGTACAGCGGAATTTGGGTCTTGTATAAGATGTAGCTTTTTAATTATATCCATTAAACTTATAAATATTTATTCACTTTATTATCATATCGCATGTAAAGAGACAATTTGGTGTCCAAATAAGTTAATAGTTGATTCTTACGTTGGCTCCTCCTTTAATATATGCATTGTTATGGACATCCAGATACCTAGCAGAGTATAAGTAACTACATAATATAACTTCTATTTTTTTTATATAAAAGAGCAAATAGTCTCATTACATATACAGAATTTGTTGAAAGAAGAACTCTCCACTCAATGATAAGTATTGTGGAACAATGTTTTCAAACTCAAACTGCACGATCACTTAATACGTTCTCAAAGCATCTAAAGTGCCATAGATCTACAAAGACAAAGAAAGCACTCATCACAGCATGCATGGGATCCTCTTATATTCAACTCGAGTGTAACGCGGCTTTTCCTCTTCAATCTCAGGAAGTATTTGTTTACTTCTTTTTTTTAAATAAATTAATACGTATTAAAATTACATAAACATATTTTAATTTACATAATTTGTATGAAATATATCCTATTTAATTTTTTTTTTTTTTTGTGTGGTGTCTCTCAATGTTAGCCAGAAGGGCTTCTACATTTTAACGCGGACGCGGGGGTGAACTGAAGGTTCACCCTGGTAGCGACATGCACAAGGGCGTCCCCCCTTGACGGGGACCACGAACCTCGGCTTGAGCTGTCGCTTGAGTGGAGGAGGCCAGAAGGGCCCTAATCGGACGGGATCCTATTTAAACAAACGAACGTATGAAGGTGTAGAGATGTAAGAATGTTTGTAAAACAATTTCTAAATGATGAAACTTGACAATTTAAAGAATAAAACAGACTAAGTAATAGGTAGGTAATAAATCAAATTCGTTCGGACTTTGCTGTGCAAAATGTACAAATATAATAACAAAAATATGGCTCCCGGCTCATTGATATAAAAAAGAATGTCGTCAGGTGGCTAAGTATTATTTTTGTCATGTAATGTCATTGTAGCACACCGTTTGTATTTTAAATAGTTTGTAAAAGTTAAATTAGCTGAACATACCATACCTATTGCCAAACCCCGAGTTTTCGTGTGTCGCTCCAACGAAAATAGGTCACTGACTGTCATGCACTTACACAAATCGATGCAATAGCACCGGTACTGCGTTTAGTTTATCTCGATTTAAGCTCTAATTGTTGCCACTAATTGCCTTCCTTTATCTTTTCTTATCAGTGCAATACTGCGCTAATCCGAAACATATATGCCAAAACTGTTATGAATGAAAATTATGTTTACCTCCCCGTGTGACCTTGAAGATGAGGGTAAAACGAGGAGGTGATGGCTGCTATCGATTTTGGAGACACGTGCACCACGGCGATCAGATGACCAAAAGGTCCCAGGTGTCCAGAGGTAATTCACTGTTTTACTCACACTCACACATGAATTTGATCCGACTTGCCGCGTCAAAGGGTTAAGAGCCAGCGACGGCTTTCGAATTTCGGACGCGATGTTTAAAGGGTTACGGGTATGTGACGGCGAGGCGCGCACGGCCACTGACTGGCAGAGAGCTTGCCGACTGCGCGGCTATTTGCGCCCGCTTGCCGCCCGCCCCGCACGCAACCGCCCAGAGCTTTCTCTGCGCAACGCAACAAAACAATCCCTGCGATTGAGAGCTTTTACGTTTCAATGCATGATAGTTACAGTATATTATACATGAATTATATATTACTTAATTAATAATCATAAGTTAAATATACCTTTAATACTCGTGATAAGAGATAATTCTAGCCGCTTGTTCAAGCTCTGTCCGGGCTGAGCGGGGTTGAAACAAAAAAAATGTGTGGCAGTGAGGATAAAAAATAAAAATTTAGCTTATACAAATAAGATGAAGAGTTTTTGAGAATACCCAAAATGACTTTGACAATGATATTTACAACGAAAGTAATCAACTTATACACAAACAAACCTCATAATGTAGACTAACTGATAACTGCATCTTCAAACGCTTTCAAATTATTTTTAACTTTTTAGTGAGCCTCTCCTAAGTCCACTCAACTTCTGAGTTGCCTTCAAATCCCCTAACCGTGGATATATCGCACAATCCACTTCTATCCTATCTCACCGACAATTTTTAACCGTAAACTGTCTTTCGGTATAATTTCAAGTAGGTACCTATGTAATCTGTAAAACCAAGGACAGTGCTTTGATCATGCAAAGTTTGATTTTTAGCTGCAGTTTTTAGCACGTCCCATACTCGTAAACTACATCAATACCAAGTTTTATAATTCAGAAGTGAAGTAGTTGTATAAATTATTAGCGGTCCGCCCCGGCTTCGCCCGTGGTACATATTTATGTTTTCTCTACATAAGAACCATCCTGGTACTTCAAGGAATATGATAAAAAAAGAATTATCGAAATCGGTCCACCCGTTCTCGAGTTATGCGCTTACCAACACATTTTGCGATTCATTTTTATATTATAGATTACTAGCGACCCGCCCCGGCTTCGCACGGGTGCAATGCTGATACTAAATACACTACAGAAAAATTGTGAACGTTGTATAGGTATAAAAATATAGCGGCCCGCTCCGGCCTCCGGCATCGCACGGGTATAAAATACATAGCCGGGCGGCCGCAAACGCTACGTCCTGCAATTTTTAAATCTGTAATATCTTCGAAAATATTCACTTAAATCATACGGTGTAAAGGGCCATATAGATCTATATTAAATGAACAATGTATCCATGGTATTTAATTGGTTAAGGATTAATGCTGTATTGGTTAAAATCGCTTCGAAAATTAGCCATTATTTGTGGTAAAAAGTAAATGACAAAAAAAAGTTATTGTGGGTTATCCATAAGAGATAGACATATACCATCGCGGACTTTTCTGTAGACCTTTTCAATGTGTATAATACTTAGTACATTATTTTGATAAAACTCGTAGGGTTCAGCCTGCGTTTGCAATGTAAGCGGAATAAATGTAATTTTTTACGACATCACATTAGAAACCTCAAAAATAACAGTACTTCTCCACTACTTAATGGATCTTATTATACATATAAATCTTCCTCTTGAATCACTCTATCTATTAAAAAAAACCGCATCAAAATCCGTTGCGTAGTTTCAAAGATTTAAGCGTACAAAGGGACATAGGGACATAGGGACAGGGAAAGCGACTTTGTTTTATACTATGTAGTGATATTATAGATCCCTTCTCTTAATTGTATTTATTACTAGCGGTCCGCCCCGGCTTCGCGCGTGGTACATGTTTATAAAATCGTTTTAGTCGGGTGACATGTTCAGAAACTTGTGTCACACCAAAACCTCACGAGCGCAATCGCAGGTATAACGAGAGAGAGACGGACCGATCTCCCGCGCCTCCTCTCATCTCGAGCGCTGCCACTGCATTATTAAACATCTCGATCGTAAACCTACTTTTTTTTTCATAAGAACCACCTCGTACTTCAAGGATTATATAAAAAAAAGAATTATCGAAATCGATCCACCCGTTCACGCGTGATGCCGTGACCAAGGAAAACGGGTTTCATTTTCATATATAAATAGATAATGCGGTAGGTATTTATGTATAGCACTTTTATAAGGTTCTATACAGGTTCTTTTCCACAGAGTACCTAAGTAATATAAGTTTAGGGGCCGATTTTTCAATCCCTGGTTAAAACTTATCCGTCCAACAAAGTAACACGATAATATCTATTAAAATGTCACCAGTAAACTGTCAATTGCGGGCAATAAGAAAACCTACATTTTGAAATGGTAGTTTTATACGTTACTAGCGACCCGCCCCGGCTTCGCACGGGTGCAATGCTAATACTAAATAGTAAATACACTACAGAAAAACTGTGAACGTTTGTATATGTATAAAAACATAGCAGCCCGCTCCGGCTTCTCACGGGTATAAAATATATAGCCGGGCGGGCGGCCGGTACCGCCGCAAACGCTACGTCCCGCAATTTTTAAATCTGTAATATCTTCGAAAATATTCAGGTGTAAAGGGCCATATAGATCTATATTAAATGAACAATGTATTCAAGGTATTTAATTGGTTAAGGATTAATGCTGTATTGGTTAAAATCGCATCGAAAATTAGCCATTATTTGTCGTAAAAAGTAAATGACAAAAAAAAGTTATTGTGGGTTATCCAAAAGAGATAGAAATATACCATCGCGGACTTTTCTGTAGACCTTTTCAATGTGTATAATACTTAGTACATTATTTTGATAAAACTCATAGGGTTCATCCTGCGTTTGCAATGTAAGCGGAAAAAATGTAATTTTTTACGACATCACATTAGAAACCTCAAAAATAACAGTACTTCTCCACTATTTAATGGATGTTATTATACATATAAACCTTCCTCTTGAATCACTCTATCTATTAAAAAAAACCGCATCAAAATCCGTTGCGTAGTTTCAAAGATTTAAGCGTACAAAGGGACATAGGGACATAGGGACAGGGAAAGCTACTTTGTTTTATACTATGTAGGTAGTGAGTAGTGATTCTACGAATAAGTTTTAACCAAGGATTAAAAATTAGCCATAAGGGTTATAATACGGCTTATAGAAACATTATCTCAATTGTTTTTCCATGACTATAACCATTGTCCACATTATATTTGTAGTCGCAAAGATAAATCCATGGAAGTCTGACGACCTGGTTTATATTACATTTATTTATTGTACAACTTTATGTGCAAATGTGGGAGAAATAGAAATAGCGATAAAATAATATTTAAAACTTTTTTATTAAATTATTTATAAACACCTTTAACCTAAATAGAGCTAATGGTGACATACCTTCCGTAACATTGAATTTTTCTCTACTTATAACTTTATTGAAATAAAAAAACATGCACACGCACAACCCCCCCCCCCCCCCTTCCCCGGTAATCATAGTTAAATAAACTTTCGCGCATCTCAGGGGTTATATTCCTAAATGAAAATGTTCTTACATTATTTGGAACCATACCACCAGAAAGAAAACTTTTACTCAACATATTACGTAATAATTATTATTCGTCTGATTACATACTTATTATTAGATACCTACTCCTCTACCCGCAAGCCGCAATTACCATAATATTATCCATTCATTACGGCACACCAGCTGTATACAGAAGATGTTCGTAAAATATAGGTTCAATATCAAAGATGAATTATATTCCCGGTGCCTCATAAAACTCGGAATACCTACCTACCTACAATTTTTTTGCTATCGGAAAAAGTAGAAAATAAATAAGAAATTCTAATAAAACCAAACTTCTTTATGAAAACATACACATTAATTAAATAATTTATTTAAATATCCAGACTGGTTTCTGTAATGTAATATATTTCCACCGCCCACGATTGCCCTTTTGTGCATCACTGCTCCAATCGGACCGCATGGATCAAATCAGGTTGATCAATATAGAATAATGTATACTTGACATAATCTATGCCGTCCTTCAGACTGCACTATGCCATTTTAACCATTTATTCTTACCCACAGTTCTTACCAATACATTTGTATTACATATATACAGCTACATATTTATGTAGCTGTAGGTATATTATCATTAAAACATTATGATTGTTTACTTATGTAAAATAGTAAGAGGTAATTAGAAGTCAATTGCATGTCGAAAACCTACAGCAGTTAGAGTAACCTAATGGGGTGGCGCGAGGGTTCATTTTCAGAGCTTTCAACAAGATACAATAGACTACAGGCCTGTGTTGAAAAAATTATGGGTCATTTGACCCACCACCTGACCTATCTAGAATGATATAAGAGCATAAAATAATAAGATTCAGCACTATGACGTCACTTGTAAGCTGTCCACCTGAGTGTAGATGAGAATTCGAAGGTTCAGGTAGAGATTTTCTCCCCTTGTCTCCATGATTTTTGTACGGCGTTGCGGAATAATTGATTAAAAGTAGTATAGAAATAGTATGACACAGATGCCGTACAAAATCAAATGACCAAATTTACCCCGGCAACTGTCGAAAAATAAAAATAAATTCCGACTTAGTGGACCACCATTTTTGTACGGCATCTGTGTCATACTATTTCTATACTGCTTTTAAGCCATTATTCCGCAACGCCGTACAAAAATCATGGAGACAAGGGGAGAAAATCTCTGCCTGAACTTTCGAATTCTCACCTGCACTCAGGTGGACAGCTTACGAGTGACGTCATAGTGCTGAATCTTATTATTTTATGCTCTTATATCATTCTAGATATGTCAGGTGGTGGGTCAAATGACCCATAATTTTTTCAACATGGGCCTGTAGTCTACAAGTAGCTTAAACGTGTTGCGGTTATCAATATCGGTCAAAAAAATCACGTTTGTTGTGTGGGAGCCATTTATTCTAATTTTTTTTTCTGTTTTTTTTTTGTATTTATTTCTTGTTATAACGACAACGCAAATGCATCAAGCATCATCTCTAAAATTTTCAAATTCCTACTATCAAGATACATGAGATACAGCCCGGTGACAGAGACGGACAGACAAACAGATAGATAGACAGTGAAGTCTCAGTAATATCCTAAGGTAAAATCAGATACTTATAATACTATACTAGTCATTGAGTCCCGTTATACCCTATCGGTATGGCATCCTAAAAAGAGTAAATAGGTAAACACGTCTTAAAAATATAATGCTAGTCTAAAATCGAAATAAATATTTATTAAATTCTATTCTACGTTTTGAAGACAAAGCGATAAAAACTATGTAACCGTTTGGTTACAAAAACTATAATACAAAAGGGGATAAACAGCGGCAAAAAGTTGGAATGGTAGTACAATAGGCATGACGACAGTATCAATAAATGATCGAATTAATGTTTTTAAGGGAAAATGTATAATGAATAAATTAAAAATAGTGACATAGAAATATTTAAAACATTAAGATTAATGAGATTATCAATAAGATAAAACATTGAAATTCTGCAGTCGGCCATTTTGACTGAACTACGCGTGACGTCACGCCTATGTAAACAACTTCACATCAGGTGTGTTTTGTTGTTATGAATATGTTGAGAATATGCATTTTTATTTATTTTCTATTGTTTCACGTATATGCTTTATCGACTCAGAACAGAAATATAATTGCAAATTTGCGAATACGTGGTTTGGGTTTCTCCGCGCGAGCTTTATACAATCATTTCTTAATATTTTCTCGGTTGGAACAAGTAGGTACTAACACTTTTTGGGAATTATTTTTATGTGTATTCACACTGCAATACTGCACACCACTTATAAACTTTGAAATTCGTTTCTATAACACATATTAATTAAATAATTTGTTCATTTACTTCGATAAGCTTACAGATAATGACGTATTTACTATAGAGTGACGTCACGCCGACGCCAATTTTTGAAAAATGGCTTTTATCTTTTATACACAAATTATGGAAGAGTATTTCAAAATCTTTCGTCATGCCTATTATAATAGGTGTATACCTACCTACCTGTGGTACCTATACACCAAGTAAGTATACACTTTTATTATCTTTAGTTCACGCGTGAATGAAGTCGTCGAAAGCACAGTATTACAATTTACAATATTATCCTACTGCGTCGAAAGCTTTAGAGGATTTTTGTTTTTTTTTTATAGTTTTATTTATACGTTCTAATCTCAGACTGGACTGATTTCAAAAAGCGTGCGTTGTTATGACTTACCGTAGCGTAGGTTCTAAACTTTCTGTTGAAAAATAAATTATATTCCGACTCGATATAGCGTTTTTCTGTACAAAACGTATTGGGAATTTTTTGGCAATTTCTGTCATTTCTAGAAATCAAATCTAAAACAGTCCCATGACCAACCCATGACCCATCCCCGGTCCCCCATCCCATAAGTCTTTCAATCCCCACATGAAATAGTATCAATAGGCTCAGTGGTTTGTAAGTACATATATGATAACTCTATTTTTCAAAATCCCTATTAAACTATTAAATATGGGATAAAATTAAATAGGGGTAGACCGAGACGTGAATAATACCATGTACCTACTCCATAGCCTCAATATATGTAGTACATAGCCCCGGCAAACTTCATTAGGACATGTGCCAGGTATTGATACCAATTAGCAATTTTTTTTAAACATAAATTTATTACTGTTGCTCTAAAAATCACGAAAAGACATTTTTTTTTAATCTCAAACATTTTTTTTTCTTTACCTACCGGAAAAGGTACCGGTAAGGTGGCTACCGAAATTGCAAATT
The DNA here is from genome assembly GCF_061535455.1 of Colias philodice. Classification (NCBI taxonomy): domain Eukaryota; kingdom Metazoa; phylum Arthropoda; class Insecta; order Lepidoptera; family Pieridae; genus Colias; species Colias philodice. Next base: position 4,989,240 of record NC_143097.1, read on the forward strand.
ATATTGATATTTTATTTTTAATTATAAATTGAACAATTTAAATTTATAATTTCAAAAATCAGGGAAGAAATATCAAAATATAAATTCGATAAGTATTATTAAACATTGGAATATTTTTACGATCGACAACTTTTGCCCTAATAAGTATTTATTTTAAACCATCCTTTTTTCCAAAATACTCTCATTTATTTTAAATTAGGTACCAGCACAGACTAATAATAATATACTACGTATACAAGTACCAGGTAAGTTCTTTGAAGTCAGATCTCGAAGTGCAGAAATTTAAAAGATGTGTACAAAAGATAATCTATACTAATATTATAAAGAGGAAAGGTTTGTATGTATGTATGTATGGTTTTCACGCATAAACTACTGGACCGATTTTGATGAAATTTGGCACAGATAATCTTTAGACCCTGAGAAAGAACATTGATAGGCAACCTTTTATTGCGAAATATGTACCACGGGCGAAGCCGAGGCTGACCGCTAGTATCTAATATGTATAAAGACAAAAGATAATCTTTGGTCCTTGTGGTTGTGTTGTGGTTCTTCATCTTAGCATCGTAAAATTAAAATTTGGAAATCTGTGGTATTATCCTTTATAACCTGCACGTACGATGAATAAGGTCTGTGGATGAATATGAATTTGACATACGACACATGACATATTCAGAATTAGTGTTCAGAATGACAGTTTATTTAAACTTTGTGGGAAATTGGGAAGCGGCGATGTTTTTGCGGTTTTTTTGTTTTTTCTTCCAGTGAATTACAATATAATATCTTATGAGATATAGTGAATAATTAGAGAGTAAGGCAAAACTTAGCTTATAAAAATAAATACATTCTGTAAGTGACCTCATGTTGAACACATAAACAAAAATAAATTCATAATTGAATCAAAATGGATAAATGGAAACTAATTCGCCAACACTTCGGAAGTGAAGAATACGAAATTAATGATGAAAAAGATGTGACTTTAGGACGAGGCATTAATAATACTATAACTATTTCAAGCATAGTTATATCAAGAAACCACTGTGTTTTTCAAGTGAAGGATAATCAAGTAACAGTAACAGATTTGAAGGTAGTACACCTATTTGTTAAGAGATTCTATGTTCAACTGCAAATATGATAACTAATTTCTATAACAAGTGTAGGCATTATCAAAATTATTTTTTTTCAAATTGGTACATTACATTCGAGGGGTTATCTGATACATAATAATATTTTGTTTCTCCCAAATAATGTTCAGCAAAGTAGGTATATGCTGATGATTGATGATGAAGGGTAATAATTTCACCATCACTATCTCCATCAAGTCAAGAATGGGTTTCTACTTTATAATATCACTAGCTTACCGCCCGCGGCTTCGCCCGCTTTGTCTAAAACTTAATAAATTATATACTAAAACCTTCCTCTTGAATCACTCTATCTATTAAAAAAACCGCATCAAAATCTGTTGCGTAGTTTTAAAGATTTAAGCATACAAAGGGACATAGGGACAGAGAAAGCGACTTTGTTTTATATACTATGTAGTGATTTGACCATACCCATCTTGGCTTGTTTTATTATTCTATACAAATTATTTATCCATGTTTAGGATTTAATTGACTAATTTTTAAAGAGCATAAATATTAAATATTTATGTGTTGTTTCAGAGTTCAAATGGCATATATGTAGGTTTAAAAAGAATTCCTCCAAATATTCCTTATTCATTGAGTGACAATGATATAATTGGACTTGGTTGGACAGTTGGCGCTGCACTTTCTGCTATTAATGATAATGAGAAATATGTATTTAAACTTGTTAAAGAAAAGGCCAATATACCCATTAAAAATAGAATTCAATTTCAAAATGAAGATGAAATCACTGAATCAAAATCATCATTGAAAAGAAAGCTGAGCTTATCCCTAGACAGAATAAAGAAGGAAAAAAATGATGATAAAAAAGAAGTTATTTGTGTATTGTCTGATAGTGATAGTGAAGAAAACAAAATAAATGTTCAATCTGATGTGAAAAAAGTAAAATTAGAACAAGAACATTCAGATAATATAAAAACTGAAAATGATGAATTACAATATGATGCATTTACAATAAAACAAGAGTATTTAGGTCACGATGATGATGATGAACCAATTCAAATTGATAGTGACAGTGACACTGAATCACAGCATTGGTATTTAAGACTCTCCCAGAGTTCACCAGGAAAACCATTTATAAAAATACCTACTGAAAAACCAAGAGAAAGTTCACAAGAAAATTCCTACAGTCAATGGGATGATGTTTTACCAATGGAAGATGATGAAGACATCTATTTACATGACTTGATTACAATTCCTCCTGAACCTCCTAAAAATGATGAGAACATTGTAAATCAACAGCATGCTGATAAAGAAGAAGTAAATACTAACTCACTAAGCAATAATCTAGATGTAGTTGAAAAACTTCCTCCACATCTGGTTGCCAATGACAATGTTGATGGCGTTCTAAGTAATGATATCATCCCAAATTTAGCAAGTTCAAAAATAACCAGTATTGCACAAAATGAAGCAACAAATACAAAGGCAGCACAATTAATTGACCCACTTTGTAAGCCAAGTAGAAGAAAATCAAAAGCCAATCAAGATTTCGAAAGTAATTTTGTTTTATATTCTTTATGTAGGTACAGTAAGTGTATATATATTAAGCTAATTTTATTCATTTTTATTTATTTTTTGCAGTCAAACAGAAAAGTAAACATGATAAGGATAGTAAAACTACACAGAAATCCAATAAATCAACATCAAAACGGAGTATAAGTAATTCACAGAAAGAAGAACGTAAAAGGAAATTAAAAGAAATTGCAAACAAGGAAAAAGAAACTGGAGATTCAGAAAACAGTTCAAACAACACTCATAAAGCAGTAGTAAACATTAAAATAACTAATTCTAACCGGGGCGCATTTTTAAGTAATGTTGTACATGCTACTATTAAACCAATGAAAAAGAAGAGTGCAGATAAGACAGAAGAAACAAATAAATCTGTTAAAAAATCATTGGACAAAATTAGTATTCCTTCTGAACAGAAAGAAAAACAACATAAAGATGAAACAAAAGTGGTTAAAACAAAGAGCAAAAGAAAAAGTAGATCTGACAGTTCAAAAAATAAAAATGATAATAAAACTCAAACAAAAACTCCTGCACCAATAAAAACTATTAGGCCTTTAATGGAAATTGACCCTTTTAGTTTTTCTGGAAAGCCAGTATCAAAAGTGGAGCCATTACCAACTAATAAAACTAAAAAGAAAGTCAGATTTTCAGATGTAGAACCAGAGGTTCATGTCTTCGAAATTGAACCAGGGAATAGAATGAAAGAAATTAAATCAATTAAAACATCCTTGGTAGATGCAAGACAGATGCCAATTTTCTCATTAGAAAAACTAACTTTAATGAAAATTCTAAGGTGGAACCCACACTGGCTCGATGAACAAACAACTAACAATGAACCACCACCTATACTGGGACATAATAACACACCTATGGCAATATTTCATTCTTTTAATAGTCACAAACAATATATACAGTAAGTGATTACATTTTGTAAAGCACTTATAAAAAAATTTAAGATTATATAAAGTTAATAATTTATTGTTATATGTGTTCTGCTTGAGCTACGAAAGTATAAATATAAATAATATTTTTTAGGTTAGTTGGAGATTTATTACTAATGGAAATATGGGAATGTTTAACACAAGGACACATGAGAACAAGAAATCAAACAAAGCTGCTACAAATGAGAATTGAAAACCTACCACCTGTACCTCCACTTGAGAGATCTTTTGAACTTTTTAACCTCAGTGTAAACAGTAAGAAATACTATTGATGTGTTTTACTTTTTTTTTTGATGTGATTCTTCTTTAGGTGCATTGGGAGTAACATTTCAAGGTCGCGTCATGGCAATACAGTCGCGTCATGGAGTAAGGCGACGATTTTGGTATCTTTGAATCTCCAAAGAAGTTTCGTAGAAGGGACATATGCTCTTTTTTTTATTTGGAACACAAACTGAACAATAAATATATTTTATTTCAGTTTCCATGCCAACAACTGACACAAAGAGTGCACCCAGGGTAGGTGATGTATTAAGGGTGGAATTTGGACCAGAACAAGCTAAAAATTGTAGATTTTTCTTTGTACATAATGTAAGAACATTACCTGCTCCACCAAGTAAGTTACCACATTTGGAAAAATAATTTAATATTTTCCCATGTTTTTATTTTTATTTTTGGTATTATGTTCAAGGCATTGTTATTTTTTTTTTTTAGATAATAAGAATACATTCTTCAGTATATCCCTTTATACAACATTTACGGAAAGAATGAAGCTCTTAAAACCAGGTGAACTGTTGCTTGGACGAATCCTTGCTTATATAAATAAGGAGCTAATGTTGTTTGAAGCCATGGAGTATTTATCCGGATCTCCACTGAGTGAGGCCATCTTGAAACCTGAACCTCAACATTTTATGAGATATCAAAATAATCCAGCAATAAGCATGAGGTCTGAGGTTAGTACTGATTCATACTATTGAAGTGAAACTTCTTTATCGGGGTTGGAAAAAAATTTAGTGTAACATTTTTTCGTTACGTGTGACATTTTTCCGTTACGCGCCATATTTTTCTTATCCCTACCACGCGTGATTCGACGTATTTCTGTAAAGTTGCATATTATAGTAAATTATTTTTTGAAAACTAAGGTCATAAAGAAGTTTCACTTCTTACGTGTGTACACTAGTACACGCACACATTTTTTTTTCTTGAATTTTGAATATTTGTCTGTCTGTTTGTTCCGGCTAATTTCAGGTACGGCTGGACCGATATTGACGGGATATTCACTGTTCAAACTGTGAATGTTCATTCTCGGGACCCAAAGTATTTGTGTATCAATTTTCATCTTAATAGGTTCAGTTGTTAAGCCGTGAAAAACAGACAAGTTACTTTCGCATTTTAAATATAATACTTAGGATTTCAAAAATGTTTGTTAACAAATAATAATGTTATCGTTTTTTACCAATAAATATTTAACGAAATTAAATGTAACCCACTTTCAGTGGATAGAATCTTTGAATGAAAGTCAGAAACGAGCAGTGGTAGCCTCCGTAAGCGCGGCGCTCGGTGACAAGCCGAGCATACAAATGGTACAAGGGCCTCCAGGCACAGGTATATTGAGTCATTCTTATTCAGTTTTTCTTATTGTTTGACGCTATCATATATATGATTTTTTTTTATTTGAAAGGAGCAACCATAAGTAAAATAAGAGTTCTTTGCCAGATTCTTCTCTATTTAAAATGTTCTTCTCTATTTAAAATGTTTTCCGAACTTCCGGTAAACGAATTTTATGTATCATAATTATTGATAACGATACAAAAGCCTTTTTTTTTAAGTGGGGAAATCTTGCATAGATACCCACGACCTCCGGGGAAAGTCGGCCGTGGGTTATGTCGGATTCCTACCGACCAAAACCCCACTGTGTTCAGTCAAGCCGCATCAACGACGGGGCCACGGGTATAGGTAGAATTCTTCCGTGACCAACGATACAAAAGCCTGCTATGCCTGAAACCAAAGGCAATGATTATTTACGTTACATTGGTATTTTTCTTTCAGGAAAATCAAGAGTTATTTGTTCAATGGTAATGTCATATTTCTATGACGCAAACGGAAAGAGACAACAAAACCGAGGGAAAATATTAATTTGTGCAACAAGTAACGCCGCGGTCGACGAGCTTGTTATTAGATTACTGAATATAAGACAGAGCTTGCCGAAACGTGAGTATAAATCATCATTATAACGTTTTTATTATGAAGTAATGAATATTACCAATTGACCATTGAAATTCTGAATAATAATTTTATGACATATCAAGAACTAGCTTCTTGCCCCGGATTTCCCCCGAGATAAAAATAGGCAAATATATATTAAATATATAATATATTAAATATTTTTATATTGTTTTTTTTTTTTTGTAAATTATTTTGAAAAAACAGTAGAAAGGTGTATTTTTTCACGCCATTATATTTTATATCAAGGATGCAAACAAAAGTACGAATCACGTATAGATAATGTGAACTTACAAGTTGTGTATTTGTAAATTTTATTGCTTATTGCTTGCTATAATTCAAATAAAGAGGAATACAGTTAAAACCGTTTATGGCGACATCGTTTAGAACAACATACCGGTTAATTTGACCAAAATCAAAGGTCCTGACTGAATGTTATATGACCGCCTTATTGAAAACATTGGTTTTTACGACATTGTTTACTACGACATACCGCATTAAGCGACCACATTTGGTTAATATTTTCGGAGTATTATATCTGTAGAACGACCAGCTCAGCTGTATTGTAAACAATTTGAATAGGTAACTGTATCCACATCTGGCACGGTATAATAGTCAATGGCTATTATCGTAAAAGTAATCAAAGTTTAGGGTCTTTTGTAATTCTTAGAAACAAAGAACATGCATGCAGTAGCCTGAAGGCCCGCTTCGTCATATCTCTTAAGTCAGTTTGTTACTTATCTTTACACAAGGCACACCAAAACATATTGTTGAGTTAACTGTGAAAATTGTAACATGTCGCAAAAAAGAAAACAAATCAATATCGAAGAAAAATCGCGTATTATTTCAAAGCTACCTGGCAAAAGAATACAGTGTATCACACTCGACAATTTTAACCGTTTGGAAAGAAAGGGAGAAAATTCAAATCCGGTTGTTACAACTATCGGTTTTTACGACTCAATATGAGTAGTCCCTTCAATGTCGTTATAACAGATTTTGACTGTACAATAAAAAATTACCTTTTTTATATGTATTTTGTTTGTTTCAATGTATAATTGTGTACAATAAATATAAATAACATTGAAACAGAGGAGCGTTTCCGCATGGTGCGCGTGGGTCGCGTGGAGGCGATGCACAGCCGCGCGCGTGACGTCAGCTCGCAGCAGCTCGCGCACCGCGACGCGACCCGCCTTAACGCGGAGCCCGCGCACGCGGCGCTCGCTGAGGAGGTATATATTAACTTTCTTAAAAAAAAATGGTTGTTTGTAAAGTAGGTTTACGATCGAGATGTTTACGTGATAACGTCTTATTGGTGGCAGCGCTCGAGATGAGACGGGAGATCGGTCCGTCTCTCTCTCGTTATACCAGCGATCGCGCTCGTGAGGTTTTGGTGTAACACAAGTTTCTGAACATGTCACCCGACTAAAACGATTTTAAAAACGTTATCACGTTAATAATAAACACCAGTTTTATGGATTTTGACGTGACAACGTCTTATAATTCGATAGAGCCGGCTGCCACTCATGTGGCGTTACCTCGCTCTGAGTTGTTCTATGTAAGGCTTGAAGTGCAAGCGAAAGCGCGGAAAAAGCGACAAAGAAGCACAATCGGAAGTTGTCACGTTCAACTATCGTCAGTAAACCGACTTTACAGACAACCAATTTTTTTTGTCATTTTCTCTCTTTCTTTAATAGTTAAAGCCCAGATTCATAGTTTTTGTCATGTTCTGTACTATTTAGAACTATCATTTACTGCCATTGAAGTTCAGTTAACTTCTCGTAATAACGGTGAAAAATTGGCCGAAGCAAAACTGGCAGAGTTTTGAGGAATGCAATGACCTTTGAACATTACTGTCACGGAATAAGTTGTTATTTAGCGTGTACGCGATTTATTTATCATATTATCATTAAAAAAAAAAAATAATCTCTTGAGTATTTTTAGTTAACATTAATGTTTTTTCAATTATAATACTTGTGCATAGAAGTATTTTTAAATAAGAAACCTAGTTTATAATAAGGATAATTTTTGAAAATAATAGATTAAAATAACAGATTTTTAATCCATGGCAGAGATTTTGGCCCAAGTACCTGCCTGTATCGAAGTTTCCAATAATATAATGTAATTCTTATGAAATTGCTTTTCATCCGTTAACAGATTTCACACTTAGAAGCAAAAATCAATATGTGGAGAACAGCTGAAAGGGAAGCAAAGGATCCAGTGCGAGTAGCGTACTGCCAAGGACGGGTTGCCAACATTGTAAATAGGATAAATTTGGTAAGAAATATTTACATTTTATAGTAATGACCCACAAAAAATGGCTTACCATTTAAAAATTAATATGTTTCTTTTTCTGTTTTAAAGATTAGAAATAATGGCGGTGGATCTGGAGAAGAATTACAACCGGATAGGCTGATAGCAGCTGAGAGGAGAATTATCGATTGTGCAGATATTATCGCGACTACGCTGTCCAGTGCGCAGAACAATAAAATGAGAGGGTATGTCACAATGTATAAAAAAATAAGATTTTCCCAAAGAAACGCATTATTTTTTATTTATTCATACACAAGCGTATATACTTACTAATCAAAAATAGAAATAGCGACTCTTATTATATGTAGTACGATTCAAACTCGGCCATAATATACCATTAATGGCGGCTCGGAACATCGTACGATCCGATGCGCAGAAAACCATTTTAGGTATTAGCGAAACATAAAGGGACCTGGGCCTTTAGACAAACGTACGTAACGCCATGGAATAGAAACTTCTAATGCTAATTATTGACATAAGCTCATGACATTTTGGTAATGGTTCGGTCACACTACCAACGACGAAGACACATTTCGCTAAGACCAACAGGACCGGAACACTGCGGGTAAAACCACGGAGAACAACTAGTATACATACATATCTATACTAATAATAAAGCTGAAGAGTTTTTGTTTGTTTGAACGCGTAAATCTCGGGAACTACTGGTTCGATTTGATTTTGAAAAAATTCTTTCGGTGTTCGATAGCCCATTTATCGAGGAAGGCTTAATAAAGGCTATATATCATTTCGCTAACACCAACAGGACCGGAACACTGCGGGTAAAACCACGGAGAACATCTAGTATACATACATATCTACACTAATATTATAAAGAGGAAAACTTTGTTTGTTTGTTTGTTTGATTGTAATGAATAGGCTCATAAACTACTGGACAGATTTTAAAAATTCTTTCACCATTCGAAAGCTACATTATCCACGAGTAATATAGGATAGGTTTTATCCCGGAAATTCCACGGGAACGGAAACTATGCGAGTTTTTCTTTGAAACCGCGGGCGGAGCCGCCGGCGGAAAGCTAGTTATATATAAATTGATTGAATTGTAATAAAAGTAAATATGTTATATGTATGGTAGCGTGCGCGGTCGCATCGCGCTGTGCGTGGTGGACGAGGCGGGGCAGGCGATCGAGCCGGAGACGCTGGCGCCGCTCACGCTGCACGCCACGCGCCTCACGCTCGTCGGCGACCCGCAGCAGCTGCCCGGCTTCATCTGCTCGCAGGTACACATTCATAATCATTTATTACAACAAAAATCAGATAGACCCTGTCCTCTTAGGCAGGAAATTCCTGATACCTGACTGACATTCTTCTTTTAAATAAAAAAAAAAAATATATAGACTGTTCTTTATGCGGGTAAGATAAAAATAGTATATTCCTTGTTTCCGTGGCTACATATAATTAATGTTATATTTTAGGGTTACGTTAGGTATTTTAGGGGTAAAAACCTAAAAAAAAAATTACGTGATATTTGCTAAAACCCCGGTTTAAAAAAAAATTTATTCATTCCATATAAACTAAAATCGCGTATTTTCTTTTATTTAAAATATATGTAACAATCATGTATTTTTATCTGTTTCAATAAATTAAGCATATCGTTTCTCCACTAGCGCGCCAAAAAGCACGGTCTGGGCGAGAGTCTATTCGCGCGGCTAACATCATGCGCAGAGCACTGGAACACGAACCCGGTTGTGTTGCTGAACCAGCAGTACCGCATGCACCCGGATATCGCGGATTATCCGAACCGCGCGTTCTACGACCGGCGCATACTGAGCGTGCCGCGACCGCCTGTGGACTGGAACGTGCCGCCCTACATGATCGTCGGTATTAGTAGCGGGGATAAAGGACAAGGTTGGTTGTATGATGCTATACTAAAGTTTTCGCAAATTTCGACATTCGCAAAGGAATTAAAACCTACAGGGTACTTCCCGTAAACACAGAATTTTTAAATTTGCTACGAAGCGACGTCTAGCACAGGTAAAGGAAAAATTTACAGTTACAACATATAAAAAAAAGTTCTATACGTAGGTCTAAAAGGTATGCACAGTTCGACTCGCAAAAATGTATTATTGAGTTGATTGTGTAAATTTTATTTTTAACCATCGTATGTATTTTCCAACATCCCACCACACATAACAGCAACTATCATCAGTAATTTTAATAGTCGTAAATATACCCCATATTTTTCACAATTATTTACTTTCTTTGTCAAGGATTACTAGTGACTATCATTAATTTTTTTTAAATTAGAATAAACGAATCGTAAATTTACACAAATATATCCATAAAATACACTAAAGCGCATCACACACGGTGAAGATACTATAATATTTTATGTTAAGATAAAATATTACAGTATCTTAAGGTATCCGGTATCAGCGTTCTGACCATCATTTTTCTTTTTGTCATTGCCTACTAAGACCCCTGTAGAACCGCCATCCTGTTACAAATGACCCGAATATATAATATGTATTATCTTCGTCGTGTGTTATGGCTTATAGGATTTGTATGGCGATAATCGGAAATATGCTGTAAGATAATATATATTTTACATTATCTTCACCGTGTGTGATGCGCTTCATACATAAATATAACTTCCAGGCCCATCAGGTGCAAATGAAATGGAGGCGGTGGGCGTGTCCCGTCTCGCGGCGGCGCTGAGCGTGCTGACGCGCGCACGCAATCTGTCGCTCGCTGTCATCACGCCGTACGCCGCACATCGGGATCTTATCAAGAAATTCATGAGGCAACTTGACGCGTGAGTAGATATACATGTCATTTATAAATCCATACTAATATTATAAATGCGAAAGTAACTCTGTCTGTCTGTCTGTTACTCAATCACGCCTGAACTACTGAACCAATTTGCATGAAATTTGGTATAGATATATTTTGATACCCGAGAAAGGACATAGGATAGGTTTTATCCCGGAACTCCTACGAGAACGGGTTTTTCTCTGAAAACGCGGGTGAAGCCGCGGGCGGAAAGCTAGTAAATAATATAAATTCCCATGCTTTGCGATCATTTCTAGGATCACTACCTTTCCACACGTAGTTTCGCCCGCTTTGTGTAAAACCTAAACTAATAAGTTATATATATGTATTAAAATCTTCCTCTTGAATCAAGCTCTCTATTGAAAAGTATCCATCAAAATCTGTTGCGTATTTTTAAAGATCCAAGCATACAGACACATAGACGGCGGAAAGCTACTTTGTTTTTAAATTCACATACTATACGATTACTCCACTGAAAAGTTACATTTGGGGTTGCATTTTTTAGAGGACGCAATTTTATTTTTTTGATGTGTAGGGGGGGTCAGTATGAAGCTATCACCAAGTTTGTGGGGTCGCCACCCTTGTCCCACGGCCGCCATCTTGAAAATAGCGGTTGATATGGATTTTACGATATATCTCTTAAACTATTTATTTGATGAAAAACATTGAGTAACATTATTTGTTGCAAATTAAATTCTTTACAACTTTGGTCCAATAACTTTTTGTCGTAGAACTATAAATAAAAAAGTTATAAGCGAAAATGTTCAGAAATTAGAGATATTTATATTTTTCAATAAAACTTTTTTTTATAATTTTACGAAGAAATGATATCAGACCATTTTTGTAGATTGTTTTTCGAGGAACAACTTTTACATACAACATTTTGTCATTAAGTAAATAGCTAAGGTTTTACAGCGCTCCGAAGTGAGTACTTTTCTTCTTTTTTTTCTATTTTTAACCGACCTAATTTGCATATTATTGTTAAAATTGTTATAAGATGGAACTTATTTCATGTATGGAGGTGGGCGTTGGCATCCGTGCCACAGCTATTTGCTTTAACGGGTGTCATCGTAATTTAAGTTTATGTTAAACTAGATTTCCGCCCGCGGCTTCGCCCGCGTTTTCAAAGGATCCGCATAGTTCCCGTTCCCGTGGGATTTCCGGGATAAAACCTATCCTATGTGTTATTCTGATGTATAAGCTATATTGTGGTAAAGTTTCATTCAAATCCATTCAGTAGTTTTTACGTGAAAGAGTAACAAACATCCATACATACAAACTTTCGCCTTTATAATAGTAGTAGGATTAATTTTTATGTTCCAAATAAAGAATTTTGAATTTAAATTTGTACTGTAATTCAACAGATCGGAGTGCGCGGAAGTGAACACGGTGGACAGTTTCCAAGGGCAGGAGCGGGACGTGGTGGTGGTGTCGCTGGCGCGCTCGCACGGGCTCGGCTTCCTGGCGGACGCGGGCCGCATGAACGTGCTGCTCACGCGCGCGCGACACGCGCTGCTCGTCTGCCTCAACCCGCTCGCTGTTACCGTGAGACTTTGTTTATTACCTTTCATACTTTAACCACAGAATACATAATAGTAGCCAAACGCTACAGAACGGACACTCTCCGCCTCCCGCCAAAATTAAACACTTACCTCATCCCACACGATCATTCTAAAAATGGTCCACATTTTTCTACAGGGACGATACGCAACGAAGATTGACAACATTAATCAAATTGACTTAGGGCCGATTTTTCAATGCCCAGATAAACAGCTAGATAGACTTTATTCTTCAGTTAACAAAATATTCAATTTTTCAATAGACGAATAGGACTTATCTATAGAATAACTACGTTATTTGTGGAATTAATCTATTTGCCGCTCCAACGGCCAGATAGCGCGCTATTCGACGGTTAGGCGTTTGAGTTGACAACTGACGCGTCAAATTTGGGATATTTTCGTATGTCATAACATAGAACGTAGAATTATTAACAATTAAACCTCTTTCTATATAATTATTATCAATTAAAATCATATTGAAATTGATGTTTTTGATAGTACTGATGACCATGCCATTGAAAATTTGCCGAACGCTGCCTTTAAATATGTCGTTTCCACAGAACAATAAAAACAAATAGAAGTGCTATAATGTCATAATTAGTATGAAAACCAGTGTCGCCAAACCCACACATTTAAATCGATAGTTATACAGTACACTACAAGTAAACTATGCCTTTGATTGGACAGCTTAATTTGAGTAAAAACTGACTTAGGTTATAAATTCAGCATTTCAATATGTACCCTAACGCACCATGTTACGGTTTGTATTATCGATATGTGTTATCGATATCTCGATATCGATAATTCACAAATAAATATTTTTTGTGTATTTTTTTTTCTTTCTATTATAATAGTATAATGTGTCACATTTTGGAGTATATTTATTACTACTAAGTACGTCTTTTTATATTATGATTATTAAATAAAAAACGGAATAGAATAGTATTAATCTATATTTATAAAATACAAACAGAAAATATGCATTATTTTAAATCTTGGAACTGCCGTAGGTTTGCTGTATCGGTGGCCTTTGTTAGACTGCTTAGTGCTGTTCGGCATTCAGTTAACTCGTCACGTTGCATTTATCCATTTCTCTTTTAAATAAGCCTCTTTGGGAAATCTATAAATAAATTGGACAAATGAAAGCTAAGGAAAAATAAAATAAAATTTAATATTTCTAATGTCTTTTCTAAAGTATCGATACTGTCGATATGCGCCACAAGCATCACTAAAGCGACATTCGTTTGTTTATTGCAATAATATTCCAGAAATTCTTGTTTGCTGTTCAATCTATAATAGTACTAATTTCTTACGAATTAAGGTTCATTTTGACTAGATATTTGTATACAATTTTGACAAATTACAAGCAAAGTTATAACATAAAATATTATATGTAAAATAAATAAAAATAAGACTTACCGATGGTATGAAATGCCTCCATTGCTGATATTATTTCGTCTGCTATCATTTTTGCACTCTAATACCGAACAACACGTCCTAATTAATGAATAAATATGGAAAGAAGGTTTGACAGCTGACAACCGACTCGAATATTTTTCTGCGCACAACTGAGAGCAAGTTAGGTGATCTTACCTTACAAGTGACACGTGGGCCACGCCCACATCACACTTCTATCTACTTTACTGTTCTGTGGTCGTTTCCATCGTAAAATTAAAAATATATAAATTGAAACACAAATTTAACCAAACTCTTTACTCGAATCAAAACAACAATCAACAATCATAGAAGACAAGAGCAATACAAGACAAACTTAAAATGCACTCCTGACGTGAGTCATAATGACGGTTGTTGACAAATTGCAAGAGTTGACTCTATCCCGCTGTAACCTGACTAATTTAATATGTTTGTTTCGCCACTCCGAGAGCAGAGCTGCCAATATGGAAATATTTGGTCAGATAGTTATTCATCAAATAAATCACGATTGAAAAATAGGCGAGCCGTTATGAGTTAGATAAATAATTGAATAAATCTATTCGAGGGGTAGTTATTAGACTGTTTATCTCGGGATTGAAAAATCGGCCCTTAAAGTAATTTTATTATTTTGGATTTGTGATTATCGTTTTTCGTAGAAAATGGTTAGATATTGTGCTGTATACGGATGTATTTCATCAGAAAAACGCGATTTTTTTTTTACGCTAGTCAAAAATGTGCCAACCATAAAAAGTTAACACACATTTGCAGTCTCTACAGTGTGACTGTCAAAACGATAATTTTGTATGGAGTGTCCGGGGTGTGCTTTAACTAGCAAACCGGGCGAACTCCGTTTCGCCACCAGAGACACCTTTTCTTTGCTAACCTGACGAAGCCTTTCCAACGAATGCAAAACCGTGGAAATCGGGTCGTGCGTTCTGGAGTTATAGCGTCAGGAAGGAAAACCCGACTTATTTTTATATAGTAGATAGAGTTGTACACAGAGGAAACTTTGCAACTACTTACAAAAGAAAGAGAACAACGAAGCCTAAGCCTTATCAGTTATAAGCGATATCTCAACCGGGGAACAGCTGGTACCTTAAATAGATTAAAAAATTGGTTGTCTGTAAAGTCGGAGCGAGGTAACGCCGCATGAGTCATGTTTTTTCATGCGTGCAGCCGGCTTTATCGAATTATAAGACGTTGTCACGTCAAAATATTTATAGACACAATCCGCATGGACGCGGACGCACACACACAGAGTATAAAAACGCACACGTGCGTACTAAACGTGCGTTGTGATTAGCACGTATTTAATCCCAACGTATTTGTTACAACTCGGAAGACTTAGAGCGTATACGCACTATGCGGGTAGCCGTCCGGCTGACCGCAAGCACAATTATGTACGTAATATTCATTTCTATTGCGGTCAGCCGGACGCCCGCATAGTGCGTATACGCTCTTAGGCAATAATATTGAATGGTTTATCACACAATCAATCTTTTTTGTTCTGAGAAAATTAGCATGTTTAAGTCATCATAATGTATGTAAATCGAAAAATTTAATTTATTAGTTTCGAAATGAAAGGCAAACATAATATACTCACACATTATGTAATATACATTCCTACAGGTTTTTCATCAGTGGAAAAAACAAAAAAAATGGTAATATTAATACTCACTATTATTTTTTCTTTGTGCAGAAAAACCATCAGTGGCGAACGCTTTTAGAAGATTCACAACTAAGAAGACTTTATACCAGTTTGCCAAATAAAATGTGCCGAATGCCGTCTTCTGGACAAAATGATGACGATATACTTCAATACATATGTAATAAAAGAAGAAAATAAATCTCCACTAGATATTGATTGTACGTATTCGTTGATCTCTATTTCTTTCGCAATTGGTCACATTACTGACATTAATTAAATAACTGTCATGTATTATTATACTGCCAAATAATTATAAAATCTAGTTATTTTTTTTGTATAATTTCTTGAAACTATTGTAGAGCCATTTTAATAGGCAACATTTGACAGTTTAACAAAATTCAACAATGTAACCTAGTAACGACGACATAGAATAACATGATATTTCGTTTTGTTAGAACTGCACATTTGCTTAACTTTTTTCAATTACGATTACATATTTATAATAATAAATAATGACCGATACAAGTAATTTTAAGATTTCATTTTACTGATAAACCATTATAAACATAATAAACAATTTCTGAATTAAAGAACTGACGTCGCTACAATTTTGTGTCAGTCAACTTTTTATCTTTTTAAATACCAGAGACGTTACTCTGAAAATCGAAATCTGACATCTAGAATCGAATGCATTGATTACCTTGTGAATAAAAATCATCATAAATTAATAAATGTGTTTCAAGTTCGATTGACAAATGCTTCAAGTCCGTATCGATTAATTCACTATAATCGATGTTTTTAAGCAAGTCTCTTCGAAGATAAAATTGATGGACGTCAAATGTTGCCTATTAAATTGGCTCGATTATAGCTACCTATCAAAGTATGTAGTTTATAAGGTAAAAATATGCTAACGGTTTACTCTACATCCATGGATAAGGCATAAAACGCATTACAAAAAAACATAAATTAGTAAGTAAAACTAATGAATTTACTTAAATATTGAAATAATCAAAATTGACCCGTGCCTTTTTCTTGTAACAAATAAGTGTGAAATTCATTTCTACACAAATAGTTTCATAAAGCCGCTAGCTGTTATTTTTAATACACGTGATATTAGATATCTCGTACGTTAACGTAACTAGGTACTATATATAATGGAAACTACAGCAATGCAAAAAAACTACAATAAATGCTAGACATAAGTAATTGTACTCAGTATGTACTTTAAAGACGTAATTAATTGAATAAATTTTTGTACATAATGAAAACTTATTTTCTTTTTGTCCGTCTGTAAAAGGAGGGTTACATATTTCGACTGTATTACTACGGCCACACTACCGTGATATGCCAATAATTATTGCCACAACTTTAACAACACCTAGGTGTAACCACGACTTATGGCCATAATTCTACAATGCCAATCAATATGACAAATGGCGGTAGGCAATAGCTCCGGCGGCGGTATTCTTTCGCACATCAAAGAAGATTACTGCGGTAATTATTGCGTTTGCGACCACACTACCGTTTGTCCAGTGTGCAATATGAGCTCACCGGCGACGCACGTATCGACATGGAGTGGTCAAATGAAAAAGCGCTCGATGGCGCTCGTATTTTTGGAATTATATTCCAATCCGAACGGTCTCTTTTGGGATACTCGACAGAAGAAATACTAACTATAAAAATCGCAGTGTACTACACAACGATTTATGTCGGATCAAACAAAATTTATAATTTCCAAGTACAATAGATGATTTGAAAAAGATAAAAGAATCCCTGATGAATTATTACAGAAACCATATTATATTTTAATTAGTAATATTTTTTGCTGCGGTAAATGCCAATAATTACCGCCATATCTAGGTAAACTCTAGTGTAACCACACCAGCTCATGCAGCTCATTTAGACGGTAATTTAATGCCATAATTATTGCGGTAACAGCCCGGTAGACGGTAAGGTAGTGTAGCCGTAGCATATGTATATTTCTTTGGGACGCCAAATAGTCTAAGAGCGTATACGCACTATGCGGGTAGCCGTCCGGCTGACCGCAAGCACAATTATGTACGTAATATTCATTTCTATGCGCACTGTGCGGTCTGCGGTAGCCGCATCGCAGTGCGCATAGAAATGAATATTACGTACATAATTGTGCTTGCGGTCAGTCGGACGGCTACCCGCTAAGTGCGTATACGCTCTTAACCGCTTGAAGCATTTTGATTTATGAAGTGTCCCAGTAGTGACATAGGTTACATAAATGAGCAGTAAAGCTGTTTATCATCATAATATGTAATAATATTTTTTGTTTCCCTTCTCATAAAGCAAATAATGCATATTATCTTTACACTGAAAACAAAAAAATAACGAGATTCTTTTTTATGAGCATAAACTGAGAATCGATTCAAAAACATCTAGGTTGTAGGCTCCCTTATTAATTATCTAATTTGATAATATTTTATCAAGAAGCCACGATCGATATTTAAATCAAGGCAATTTTTTGCATCTAAAAGTGAAAACCTATTTTTATTCAAAACCCATAATGCGTTGATGTTTTGCAGTGCGAATAGAGTGGTGGCCTGTGGTGGTGGCTATAGGCACCAGAGGGGACGGTCGCCTTAATGTTTTACGTAAAAGATAACATCTAGTTCTTGCAATCGTTCGGCGAGAAAAAAAATTTGCAGATTTTCGGCGGTATGGCGACCATTTGGAATCGTCCGAAAAGTATGGCATGGCGATTTTCGTAAATGGCTGCACGACGGTGGTTACCTGTGCAAAAGTTAGCCTGGTACAAATGGTTGAATTATTTTTTTTAAATCAACACGTTCGCGTCGGTATGGCTGTAAGTCACACCGGAAAAGTATGGCATGACACTACCGCCTACTTCTTTTTTATGGGCTATCGGTAAATTCTAAAATTTTTGTGTTACAAATCGTTTGACTTTTGTTTTTTTTTCGAGGAGTTCGACTAACGCCCACGCGACTAAGCCGCCGGTACCAGCGTTCACACCATCATTTTTCTTTTTGTCATTGCGTACTAAGACCCCTGTAGAAACGCCATCCTGTTACAAATGACTCGAAATTTTGTGTTAATATCTCCCGGTCTAAGAGGTCCGGTTTTTGACGCTGATTGTATAACTCACAGAGTAAGGTATAATTACTAGTGGTGATTAATCTGGATACATTAAATTATTTTCTTAATCTTATTATTAACTAGCTGTGTCTCGCGGTTTCACCCGCGTTGCTCCGCTCCTGTTGGTCTTAGCATGATGATATAATAGCCTACCTATAGCTTTCCTCAATAAATGGGCTATGGTGTTATGTAGTTAGAATTTTTTCAAATCGGACCTAGTTCCTGAGATTAGCGCGTTCAAACAAACAAACTCTTCAGCTTTATAATATTAGTATAAATGATAAAGTAGACCAATAAGGTTGGTTCATTTGTATCAAACATTATTGTTAACTTTTGGGAATGAGTACCTAAGTAAACAGCATTTTTAATGTACAAAAATAATGTTATTCTGGTAAAATAAAACTACAAAATCGGATAGTAAGATTGCTTTATGCATTTAGTGGATATTCACCCACACTAACTTAACAAGTCGAAAATTATACTATTATACAATTAAAATGAGGCTTTTTTCTAAACATATTCTGTAACCCATGATACTTTAATACTTAAAAAAATAATTAAAATTAAATCACTCATACCTTAAAAGCAAGAACGGTTTTAAATGAAACAGAGGAATCCTCATAGTCTTTGAAATAAATAAATACGTAAACAACGGCTAAAAGACAGTATCTCGTATCAAATACGACATTCTTTTGTCGCTTCTTTCTATGTTTTACACAGCATTGTTAAGTAAGTTCATTGTAAAATGCATTCAATTGTGATCTTTAAAAATGTCAATATAAAAACAACCACATAGTGGATTATTGAGTATTGCTATATGTTTAGTCTTTCATTTTTCATAACTTATTATTTTAAAAATTAATTTTATGTCACAAGTGTTCTGTGTCTTCATATTCTGTATGAAAAATAGTAGTACACAGAAAAAAAAATATTCTGGGAATATTATTAACAGAAAACCAGTTAACACATTTAATCGGTTTAGGTTTAAATTATATACACATTTATAAAATAAAATAACAAATAAATCACCTTGTAAACAAATATAGAACTTATATATCTATTTACTTCTAAATTAAAAATAAGATTTCATAAATGTAATAATTTCTTCGGAGTCTCAAGCACATGATGAATAATACTAAGCAGTAAACTGTCTTTTTTTTTTCAATTCATCAGTAGTAATTTATATTGATTATACATTTAAACCTCAAACTTTTAATTAGAAATAACAAACAAAGGATAAGGAGAATAAGTTTTTTTTCACCATTACATTAATGTGCTTATGAAAACGAACTTTGTTACATGAACATCACATATCACTTACATGATAAGTAATGAATAGTAATAGGTAATAACTATTAAATATTAAGTAAAATTATTTGAAACAATGAGTAATAAGAATTACAGGGATTAGAAGATGTATTAAGTTCTAAGAATAGGCAAATATAGATTGAGCTAAATTGTATACTTGAATTCTCTTGTAGACTACTTAACTAGTGAGGCATACATCATCATTAATCACATTTTGAGGGAATTTAATACATCGTTTGACTATATTAGTCACTTTTATGGTTTACACTATACAAAATACAAGTTTCACAGCATATTATAATTTTACAAAAAATAGTAAAGGCTACCTGCCATTGACTGTAAAGTTTTTAGTCACATTAAATTTCACTATACTTCTTTTTAAATAACTTTATATGGCGGTTATGGCGTCTGAATACCATTCGGCTGCACTTAACCTATCGGCTGCTATAATATAATGTCTAGCTAATTTAAAGTCCATTCAACTATATACATTGACATAGAGCTATAGACCGGCCAGGGTCAATGGCGCCTGTAGTGATTCCCGTTGCTGAATCTAGAAACAAAATTACATATTATTCACAGTTACAAAAAATGATAAACAATCAAGAGTAATTTGCACGATAAAATACAATTCATAGTTACCTATTGAATCTCTTGTATTTGTTATTGCCATTGTGTTTATTGAAATGGTGGCCAGGACGTCTTTCATTGCGATATTTGAAGTTACTGCTACCCCAGTGCAATTTGTTTTGTTTTTCCTGTAAATATTAAGATAATTTTTGACCAAGAAATTAAGATAATGTTGTACCCAAAATCTATAAATCATTATCACCTTATTCATACAACCAAACTTGAATATTAAAAAACTTTAAACTTGTTTTCTGGTGTTTCTAAAAACAATAAGTAATAATAAATAAAACATTTTACTTGAAACTTATTTTACCTGAAATGGGTTGTATCCATTCCGACTACCATTGCTGTTGTTGAAGCGATTGTAATGGTGAAACTTCTTAACCTTTTTGGTGCGACCGCGGTCCATTTCGTCGGTTGCGTCCATAGCTCGTTTACGCTCCTCACGTTTTTCTTCAAAGACCTACATAAATCAAATATTACAATAAGACAATTATAAACAATAAGCATTAACATGAATTTATGCATAATTACCCAATTTTTTTATATCTAAACCAATAATTTCAATGCATGTTCGCAATGTTTTGACGCGAGTCTTCGAAATAGATAAGAGATACGATTGAACTATCGTAAGATTTCTATATAAGTAGCATGTTTAATATAGTAGAGTATATTTATTATCAACACTAGCAGTCCGCCCCGGCTTCGCCCGTGGTACATATTTACGTTTTCTCTACGTAAGAACCATCCTCGTACTTCAGGGAATATAATAAAAAAAGAATTAACGAAATCGGTTCAGCCGTTCTCAAGTTATGCGCTTACCAACACATTTTGGGATTCATTTTTATATTATAAGATTGCACTTGTGCGGAACCCAAGCGGGTCGCTTATAAGTATGATAATGTACATACACATTTCCCCGCAAATCTACGTAAAGTCAATTGAGATATACATATGGAGACGACACCGCCTACATCACTTATGTTCCGCTCAACATACGCCATATGGCGTACACTCATTTTTTATTTGTTTTAACCCATTGACCACCGTAAGCCCCGATCGGGCCACGACACAATAGATTTTCTATTGTGTCTGTGATTCCGGGGACTGATGGATTAAAGTGAAACGCATCAAATATGCCTTCGTGTGTGTAACGATATTGCACAAATAATACAAATAATACGGAAAAGTGCAAAGGAATAACTTTTATCGGTAAGTACCTAACTAGATAATAATTTTTAAAACTTAGAGCAAAAAATGGCGCACAGATTTTGTTCGTGGTGTCTCCTCCATACATAGTAATATTATCAATGCGTAAAGTATATATAATCACAAAAATATGGTTCACATAAATACGAACCTGTCTCGACAGATTACTATGTGTTCCGCTCCAAGAGCTCACAGGCGCTCCGTAACCTCTATGCGACAGGCTCTGCAAGTGCCTGCTTGTCTCTATCGTGTGGGGGGGGTTGGTGGGGGGTGGTGGCGCTGCGGCCGGTGGGGGGGAAACTTCCCCGCGAGAACTCAGCGGGGACATGCTGCTTACACTCGTGTTAGGACTCTGCTCTGTTTCACCCGTACCATCTTTGTCCTTCAACCTGCAATTTCAGTAGGCTCGTAATTTTTGGTTTTGTACAATTACGGTAATAAAGCTCTTTAGAGAATAAGTAATACAAAATATTAACATTGTAATAAGATTAAAAAAAATGTTTTGTGGTTTTATGAAACCACGGTAAAAGTGAAACTTTCCGAACACTGCTTTATACCTACTCGGCAGCCGACCGTCACGCGCTACACAGACCAAAAAGTTTGTGACGATGTAATAAAAGTTTCACTTTAAAATAATGTTGTTGCATTTGATATTTTACATATTTACTTTTATTGTCTCCAAAAACGGGTTCAAAATTTTTCTTCCTTCAACACAAACAATCATTAAAATATGTAAATTAAGGTAACTTAATAGCTGACAATTTAAAAATTAATTCATTGGGTCTTTGTAAAGGAGTTTGATTGCATAATATTTATTTATTGGCACAATGGTAACAAACTTACTTCTTGATTGTGTCTCCATTTAGACTTGGACTTAGTAGAGGAGCACTATTTTCACTGGAGACAGTCCATGCATGATGCATTCCTTTAGTAGTTACAATAAGATGTTGAGGTGACTGACATCTACTTGGCTTTGGTTTTCTTACATCCTTTGAGTCCTCTTTTCTTTGCCTTTCCTCATTTAACTTATCATACCGTTCATCACTGCTTGATTCAGAATCATATGGAACTAACTTAGACCCATTACTCCCATTCCTTTGAACGTAAGCAGAGGGATTTCCCTTATTCATTTGTTCTTCTAACTTTTCCAAGGGTGATTTTTGTATTTTAACTATCTTACTATTTAATATAGATTTTTCTGGCAGTTTAGGGCCTATAGGTACAATAGACCTGAGATCTGAATCAGTTTTTAAAATTTTGGGTTTGGGACCTTCTTCATTGGGTTGCTTTTTAATTATAAAACTTATCTTTTTATCATCAACAACTTTGAAATTAGGTTTATCTACACCATTTAGAACTTTAGGTGCTGTAACTTTCTCAACTTCACCATTTTGTTTCACAACCCAAGGTTCAGAATTTGAACTATTGGTGTCTGAAGACTTGCTAAGTGTTGAATTTAAAATTATTGGTTTAGGTTCCCATTTGGAATCATTTGTAGTATTACCCAAAGGAATAGGTTTTCTGTCTTCATTTCTGTGCAGAGTCAGTTTAAGTGGACTTTTATCCCTATTGAGAATACTTTCTGAAACTTGATTTCCATAAGTTGCACTAGAAGATGATGTGGTTGGTCCATTTGAGTCCTCTATAGTGTTATCCTTTTCAAAGAACATTATGTATGCATTTGTACCAAGAACAGCAGACAATGGTAGAGGCCGCACACAACTGTCATCAAACTGATAATAGTTGCCATTAGGAGCTTGACCTATTGCAGTGTAATGTCCACAGTTTTGTGAAGGACCCAAATGTGTCACTAAGCTTACCAATTTATAAGACTGAAAACAAATAACAATACAAATAAATCATACAGTATATTTATACAATACATTTTATACCTAATATTGATACAGGATATACTGCACTTACCAATTGCTGATGTGTGTTTTTATTATACATATATTTACTAAGGGAGATTTTCTTTCTAAACTGCACATGTTTTGATAGCTTTCCACCAGCCAGTGAAAATCTCTTTAAGGCAATACACAACACCATTGGTGCTCTTTCAACAAAAAACTGTTTGGTTGCAGAAACCTGAAACGTAAAAAGAAATGAAAATATATTTATTATTCATATAATTCTATAACTACAGCAATAATTGTAAAAGTTATATCTTTACCTTTTTATTACACGATTCACATTTGTAGCCGAGGTCTTCTAATCTCTCTCTTGAAAAGAAAGAATCCAGTGCTTCATCTAATGTTGAATGTTTTCTGATGTCCAAAAGCAAGTCCTGTTATAGAATGGTAATTAATTATTTTATATTTAAAAATATTGTTGAATGAATATTTTTCCAATTTATAAAAACGAAAGATACCATTGAATATGAATAATTAACATGATAATTATTGAATAAGAAAAGATAAAGAAAAAAATATATTTTTGAAACAACACATGATGTTTACATATTTATATAGGCTGAATTATATATTTTGAATCGATCTTTACATAAAGCCTTATTTATATGTGAGTTACCTCAAAATGCTGGTAAGTAGTAGACAAGTGATGACAAGCAAGGCAGCGTACAGTTGATCTCAAATATCCTCCAAGAATTTGGTTTAACGGTGTAGTTTCTTTACTGTATTGATCCAATTTGTCAGAATTTATAAAATTAGATAAATAACATTTTTCCATTGCTTCAACAAGATACCTAAAATTAATGATAAAGTAATTTAACATAAAAATGTATGTTAAAGACAAACAAAATCATTACTGCATACCATGTATAACTTTCATACCTTAAAAATTCATGAGCATCCTCTTGACGTCCTGGAGTTAAATGTCTACAAATAAGACGTAGTTTAGAATACACCTGCCATGGTTTTATCGGAGCACCACCACTTTTTTGTGTTGCCATCAAAGATGCTCTCATACCACAAATGACACAAGCCTCTGTAAACAATAATTAAGAAGAAAAAATTGCATAAAATAATGAAAAATATGTAAAATACTATCCATAAAGGTGAAGATCCAATTATCGATCCAATTATTAAAAAGGCCAATTTGCCAGATAAAATAATAAAAAAAAACTAAATATAGCTATAATATAATATAATAATTAATATATATCAGCTAAAACCAAAAGAGATTATATTCAATGTTGATTTGTAGAAGGTTGAATTTATATTTTTGGTTTTATGGCATTCAAATGCTTTATAAATATAAATTTATAAAGAATAGAAAAAATTCGATCACGAGGCGGGACTCGAACCCGCATCCTTCGCGCCATTCCGGGGCGGATGCCTCACCAACTCAGCCACTCGTGACCCGCCCGAGTGATCGAATTTATTCTATTCTTTCAGTTTTATGTGTCTGAAGGGACACACCGCGCGCCATCTATTGAGATGATTAACAACCATTTCAACCAATATGAAGCACTTTTCAGTGAATACAATATTGTAACGATGGAACACGACCTTTTTTGTTGAATTTATATTTTTGGTTTTATGGCATTCAAATGCTTTATAAATATAAATTTATAAAGAATAGAAAAAATTCGATCACGAGGCGGGACTCGAACCCGCATCCTTCGCGCCATTCCGGGGCGGATGCCTCACCAACTCAGCCACTCGTGACCCGCCCGAGTGATCGAATTTATTCTATTCTTTCAGTTTTATGTGTCTGAAGGGACACACCGCGCGCCATCTATTGAGATGATTAACAACCATTTCAACCAATATGAAGCACTTTTCAGTGAATACAATATTGTAACGATGGAACACGACCTTTTTTGTTGAATTTATATTTTTGGTTTTATGGCATTCAAATGCTTTATAAATATAAATTTATAAAGAATAGAAAAAATTCGATCACGAGGCGGGACTCGAACCCGCATCCTTCGCGCCATTCCGGGGCGGATGCCTCACCAACTCAGCCACTCGTGACCCGCCCGAGTGATCGAATTTATTCTATTCTTTCAGTTTTATGTGTCTGAAGGGACACACCGCGCGCCATCTATTGAGATGATTAACAACCATTTCAACCAATATGAAGCACTTTTCAGTGAATACAATATTGTAACGATGGAACACGACCTTTTTTGTTGAATTTATATTTTTGGTTTTATGGCATTCAAATGCTTTATAAATATAAATTTATAAAGAATAGAAAAAATTCGATCACGAGGCGGGACTCGAACCCGCATCCTTCGCGCCATTCCGGGGCGGATGCCTCACCAACTCAGCCACTCGTGACCCGCCCGAGTGATCGAATTTATTCTATTCTTTCAGTTTTATGTGTCTGAAGGGACACACCGCGCGCCATCTATTGAGTGGCTGAGTTGGTGAGGCATCCGCCCCGGAATGGCGCGAAGGATGCGGGTTCGAGTCCCGCCTCGTGATCGAATTTTTTCTATTCTTTATAAATTTATATTTATAAAGCATTTGAATGCCATAAAACCAAAAATATAAATTCAACAAAAAAGGTCGTGTTCCATCGTTACAATATTGTATTCACTGAAAAGTGCTTCATATTGGTTGAAATGGTTGTTAATCATCTCAATAGATGGCGCGCGGTGTGTCCCTTCAGACACATAAAACTGAAAGAATAGAATAAATTCGATCACTCGGGCGGGTCACGAGTGGCTGAGTTGGTGAGGCATCCGCCCCGGAATGGCGCGAAGGATGCGGGTTCGAGTCCCGCCTCGTGATCGAATTTTTTCTATTCTTTATAAATTTATATTTATAAAGCATTTGAATGCCATAAAACCAAAAATATAAATTCAACAAAAAAGGTCGTGTTCCATCGTTACAATATTGTATTCACTGAAAAGTGCTTCATATTGGTTGAAATGGTTGTTAATCATCTCAATAGATGGCGCGCGGTGTGTCCCTTCAGACACATAAAACTGAAAGAATAGAATAAATTCGATCACTCGGGCGGGTCACGAGTGGCTGAGTTGGTGAGGCATCCGCCCCGGAATGGCGCGAAGGATGCGGGTTCGAGTCCCGCCTCGTGATCGAATTTTTTCTATTCTTTATAAATTTATATTTATAAAGCATTTGAATGCCATAAAACCAAAAATATAAATTCAACAAAAAAGGTCGTGTTCCATCGTTACAATATTGTATTCACTGAAAAGTGCTTCATATTGGTTGAAATGGTTGTTAATCATCTCAATAGATGGCGCGCGGTGTGTCCCTTCAGACACATAAAACTGAAAGAATAGAATAAATTCGATCACTCGGGCGGGTCACGAGTGGCTGAGTTGGTGAGGCATCCGCCCCGGAATGGCGCGAAGGATGCGGGTTCGAGTCCCGCCTCGTGATCGAATTTTTTCTATTCTTTATAAATTTATATTTATAAAGCATTTGAATGCCATAAAACCAAAAATATAAATTCAACAAAAAAGGTCGTGTTCCATCGTTACAATATTGTATTCACTGAAAAGTGCTTCATATTGGTTGAAATGGTTGTTAATCATCTCAATAGATGGCGCGCGGTGTGTCCCTTCAGACACATAAAACTGAAAGAATAGAATAAATTCGATCACTCGGGCGGGTCACGAGTGGCTGAGTTGGTGAGGCATCCGCCCCGGAATGGCGCGAAGGATGCGGGTTCGAGTCCCGCCTCGTGATCGAATTTTTTCTATTCTTTATAAATTTATATTTATAAAGCATTTGAATGCCATAAAACCAAAAATATAAATTCAACAAAAAAGGTCGTGTTCCATCGTTACAATATTGTATTCACTGAAAAGTGCTTCATATTGGTTGAAATGGTTGTTAATCATCTCAATAGATGGCGCGCGGTGTGTCCCTTCAGACACATAAAACTGAAAGAATAGAATAAATTCGATCACTCGGGCGGGTCACGAGTGGCTGAGTTGGTGAGGCATCCGCCCCGGAATGGCGCGAAGGATGCGGGTTCGAGTCCCGCCTCGTGATCGAATTTTTTCTATTCTTTATAAATTTATATTTATAAAGCATTTGAATGCCATAAAACCAAAAATATAAATTCAACAAAAAAGGTCGTGTTCCATCGTTACAATATTGTATTCACTGAAAAGTGCTTCATATTGGTTGAAATGGTTGTTAATCATCTCAATAGATGGCGCGCGGTGTGTCCCTTCAGACACATAAAACTGAAAGAATAGAATAAATTCGATCACTCGGGCGGGTCACGAGTGGCTGAGTTGGTGAGGCATCCGCCCCGGAATGGCGCGAAGGATGCGGGTTCGAGTCCCGCCTCGTGATCGAATTTTTTCTATTCTTTATAAATTTATATTTATAAAGCATTTGAATGCCATAAAACCAAAAATATAAATTCAACAAAAAAGGTCGTGTTCCATCGTTACAATATTGTATTCACTGAAAAGTGCTTCATATTGGTTGAAATGGTTGTTAATCATCTCAATAGATGGCGCGCGGTGTGTCCCTTCAGACACATAAAACTGAAAGAATAGAATAAATTCGATCACTCGGGCGGGTCACGAGTGGCTGAGTTGGTGAGGCATCCGCCCCGGAATGGCGCGAAGGATGCGGGTTCGAGTCCCGCCTCGTGATCGAATTTTTTCTATTCTTTATAAATTTATATTTATAAAGCATTTGAATGCCATAAAACCAAAAATATAAATTCAACAAAAAAGGTCGTGTTCCATCGTTACAATATTGTATTCACTGAAAAGTGCTTCATATTGGTTGAAATGGTTGTTAATCATCTCAATAGATGGCGCGCGGTGTGTCCCTTCAGACACATAAAACTGAAAGAATAGAATAAATTCGATCACTCGGGCGGGTCACGAGTGGCTGAGTTGGTGAGGCATCCGCCCCGGAATGGCGCGAAGGATGCGGGTTCGAGTCCCGCCTCGTGATCGAATTTTTTCTATTCTTTATAAATTTATATTTATAAAGCATTTGAATGCCATAAAACCAAAAATATAAATTCAACAAAAAAGGTCGTGTTCCATCGTTACAATATTGTATTCACTGAAAAGTGCTTCATATTGGTTGAAATGGTTGTTAATCATCTCAATAGATGGCGCGCGGTGTGTCCCTTCAGACACATAAAACTGAAAGAATAGAATAAATTCGATCACTCGGGCGGGTCACGAGTGGCTGAGTTGGTGAGGCATCCGCCCCGGAATGGCGCGAAGGATGCGGGTTCGAGTCCCGCCTCGTGATCGAATTTTTTCTATTCTTTATAAATTTATATTTATAAAGCATTTGAATGCCATAAAACCAAAAATATAAATTCAACAAAAAAGGTCGTGTTCCATCGTTACAATATTGTATTCACTGAAAAGTGCTTCATATTGGTTGAAATGGTTGTTAATCATCTCAATAGATGGCGCGCGGTGTGTCCCTTCAGACACATAAAACTGAAAGAATAGAATAAATTCGATCACTCGGGCGGGTCACGAGTGGCTGAGTTGGTGAGGCATCCGCCCCGGAATGGCGCGAAGGATGCGGGTTCGAGTCCCGCCTCGTGATCGAATTTTTTCTATTCTTTATAAATTTATATTTATAAAGCATTTGAATGCCATAAAACCAAAAATATAAATTCAACAAAAAAGGTCGTGTTCCATCGTTACAATATTGTATTCACTGAAAAGTGCTTCATATTGGTTGAAATGGTTGTTAATCATCTCAATAGATGGCGCGCGGTGTGTCCCTTCAGACACATAAAACTGAAAGAATAGAATAAATTCGATCACTCGGGCGGGTCACGAGTGGCTGAGTTGGTGAGGCATCCGCCCCGGAATGGCGCGAAGGATGCGGGTTCGAGTCCCGCCTCGTGATCGAATTTTTTCTATTCTTTATAAATTTATATTTGTAGAAGGTTGTTTTAGATATGATAACAACAAATTCAACATTGCTGTAAAATCTTTCAAAAAATATCAATATAATCTTTAGTTACCTTCTTTTTGTTTTGTAAATAAGAACTAAATACTGTGTTTATATAATGAAAGTGTAAATCTTGTTTGAATTCACAAAACGAAACAATAACAAAAGATTTTCCAACACTGAGAATAGTGATTTTGCTACATTTTCAAAAATATTAATATGTATATGTATATGCAAATTATGGTCAGGGTTATACACTTGTCTTACCTTGTTGATTACATTTTTCAGAATGGGCAGCTTCTGACACAAGCCAGTTGGCGAAAGCAGGTACATGAAAAAGAGCTTGCAAAGTTGAGTTTAAATAGCATGTGTTTCCAACATTTTGCATTCCTGAGCCAGCAGCCCATGCTCCTTGCCAGCCTAGTTGAACCTTTTCAAGTGGAAATAATAATCGCTTAGGCTTAGGTAAGCCCTCTTCACCAGACTTACTTTGTTCTGAAACATAGTATATTGATACAAATAGTTGAATTTTTCATATTATACTTTATTACTTCTGGCATTGAAAACTATAAAATAGTACATTGATACAAATAGTTGAACTTTTCATGTTATACTTTATTACTTCCGGCATTAAAAATATAGTAAATAAATAAAAGTAAGCCGAGATACCTATCACTTTCGAAACTCATTGCTTTCAAGTCAATATTGACATCGCGTAAAAGATAACCTCTTAGAAAACGTTATCTAGTTCACGGGCGTTAGATATCTAATGATTATAGATTAATTTCTTACCGTTTGTCTGGCCGCCTGAGTTCCCATCCTTTTTAAGAAGTTTTGTTTCCAACACAGGTTTTTTAGGTCGAATAACCACGTATTTTGATTTGAGTCCGTCAAGAACATTACTTTGATAGTCACCAGATTCTTCAAATTCTATCTTTGATAGAAGTACATTTTTAGCTGATGAATATAACCTACTATCCAGTAAAGATGAATTTTGTGATTCTTCAGCCGTAAGAGATAAACGCAATGCGTTAGATACTGGGTCACAAATTGAAGCGGGCATTTTACCTCCAAAATGCACTATCACGAAAAATATTAATCAAACAGCGATTCGACACATGGCATATATTGTTTACAAATTTATTTAAAAATATCACAAAACAAATGCTTTAAATTTATATTAAAACCATGTGTGTAACTCTAAATAAAAGAGTCCACAATACCACAGAGCAAGTAATATAGTAAGAGACGGCACTCAGTACTTCGATTTCGAGCTCACGCACACATATGCATGTATTACTTAGGTCAAATCTTATATACCAACCTATGAAAAATTTACGTCAAACATGACCCACATTGCTGCCAACATTTAAAAAGTAGACGTTGCTAGTGATGTCTCTTTATGAGTGCTAGTATCGATAAAACTTCATATCGATATCGATAAAATTATCGATGCTGGGTAACAACACTACTAATTCTCATCCATATATTCAAATTTATAGGAAATTACAAATAAAACAACAATGTTGATCAATAAGTTTATTATAATACATATTAATTATATAATAACATTTTTATATAATATTAAAACTCACTATTATCAGCAAAAATGGATAATTCCATTTGAATTTTACTGAATATCTTTATTTAGGCATGTAGGACTGAATTCGGCTTTAATATTATGTGAATACAACTAGATTCACATTTTATACTTTTCCTTGAAATATTTTGCGGGATTTCTATTAAATCTCGTTCTAAATTTCGATACCAATATATCGTTGCCGTTCGGACTTCGGATCGCCATATTGGAATTGTATATGAAGAAGCCGTTGTTTTCTTTGGACATAATAATATTATCTCCTCCAATTGATTCTACAGCCAGAACATGACGTGTTAGAGATGTTTTCTCATAAATTGTTATCATGTTATGTAATTATTATGTTTTATCTTCCTTAAAGAACAGTAATTGGGTACATATTGGAAATATTTAGTCACAAATCACAATTATTACACACAAAGATTTTAACATTGTTTATACAATATAACACTTTTTCTTCTTTTTTCACTTTTGGCAGAAATATTACAAATTAAAAAATGTACTGTACATTAACTGAGTAGGTAAATAACAAAATTTACGATATACGAAGAACAAACTTTGTTTATCATGCAGTATGCACCAAAATAATAAAATAAAACGCCATTTTGAATTCAAATTTCAAACAACAAATCAACATCAAGACGTTGTCTATGCTTAAGTCTTAACCATTGACAAGAAATTGAAGAAAGAAAGAAATAATTTATTAATGTACTAGCTTAAAATTAAAATGTACAAAAATAAGGTTTAAAAAAAAGAAGAAATAATAATAAATAATTAAAACTAAAATATTAAATCTTTTATTATATGATTACATCGGAGAGGCCAACATTAGAAATATTTTTATTTTTTCTAAATGTTGGCAAGCCAGACTTGACCTTAGGTCTTGGAAAAGTACAAAATAATTTGAACTCTATGTCAATTGAATGAAGTTTAAAATTGCTTGATAATGGAAGCCTAACCAAAACGATGTTCTAAGTGTCGACCCACTGCACAATACGGAAAAGGAAAAACGCACACACAACCAGCCGTACGCGGTGGTGTAATCCATAGAGAAATATAGAATTTAGAATCATATTATCGCCACAGATGCACGATAATATGAGACATGAGTCATGACATATATACTTAGCATAGATACTTAGCATATATATGTTAATGTTTAAAAATTTAAATATAAATTTTCTAAAGCCTCAAAAAATAGATTGACTGTTTTAAAATAATTATCACAATAATACCTAATAAATGAATCTTGTACACGAAAAGTCCTCATTTCTTTAGTTTGTAGTCTGTAATAAATAGTTTGGAATGAATAATAAATATATGTATTTAACTCATGTTATATTGTGATTAAAATTCATTTAAAAATCTTACCTACTTAATTTTTCATGCATACTAATTTGCTTACAGTACAGGGTACAGTCATTTCATTCATAAGTAATTAACTAAATCAGGTGGTTCACAGCACAGGACTGAATGCATTGCAGCAATTTCATATGACTGTGTATATTTTTTTCTTTGCTGCTACTGCTTTCCGAATCGGCGGCCTTATTAGCTAAAAATCAGCAGATAACGACCACCGCGCAACAGCAGCGCGACAGGTTCGCGACTGGTCGCAAAACGTCAAAGGTACCTAAAATCTAAATGTTAAAAATATGTAAGTTTAATGACGTTTCAAAAGTGCTTCTAGAAGAAGTCTAATTGAATAAATAAATGTTTGAGTTTGAGTTTGAGTTTGTTTCATCCATTCCTTTGCCCACAGGCCACACGCGCTTTTTAATTTTTTTATGCGTAAAAAGTATTGCACCGACTATTAGAATTTAGACCCACTTTTTTGCGTTTTGAAAGTATCGATACGTTGGTAGGGTAGATACGTCCAAGGCTCACCAAAGTTATTTGTCCACGACCCACGGATTGGTACAGCTCGGGGCTCGGCTCGCAGTGCGTACAGTGAATGCCACAGTGAATGCCGGACTTTAGGAAATGAAAATGGAGAATGAGATAGAAAAGTTTTGACATTTGTCAAAGTCAGCATAAAAAATCGCTAACCTGCTCATTGAGCAGTTCGATTTTATATTAAATAAAATTAAACCTCGTTTATTGATGCACAATAAAGAGTCAACTTTCTAATGAAAAATACATTATTAGCGAAATAATTTATTGTGCAGTAAATAACGTTACAGTAGCTTGTAAGCGCCGGGAACTAGTGATCATGGCGAATCCGTCATCAGGCGTTGGTAAGTTTTGCGCTTGGTATTATTAAACTTTACTGTTTATTGAGTTATGCGAACATTACGCATCATTCGAAATTATAATTTTTTTTATTCATCCGTAGTTGTGCCGAGAAATTTTCGTCTTCTAGAAGAACTTGAGCAAGGTCAGAAGGGAGTGGGCGATGGCACAATATCTTGGGGTCTCGAGAGCGATGACGATATGA
Organism: Colias philodice; assembly: GCF_061535455.1. NCBI lineage: Eukaryota > Metazoa > Arthropoda > Insecta > Lepidoptera > Pieridae > Colias > Colias philodice. The sequence continues at coordinate 5,022,929 of NC_143097.1, forward strand.
CCTTGACTCACTGGACTGGGATGATAATTGGGCCACCTAGGGTAACTCTGACATTTTGTTGATTTCATTTTTATTGTTGATTGTTGAATATTTGTTTTAAATTTAATTATTATGCATCATTTTTTCAATCAGTTTAATCAATTACTTATTTATTAATAACTTTATACATTAAATCAATATGTTTTCTCAAACTTTTCTTTTTTCAGACTCCATATGAAAATAGAATGTACTCACTTAAAATTGAATGCGGAACTAGATATCCTGATGAGCCCCCTACGGCGCGATTTATGTCTAGAATCAACATGAATTGTGTCAACAGTCAGACTGGACTTGTGCGTAGTAAAACAACTTCAAAATAAAGATAATTTTTTTGTTATTTTGTTTTGTGTTATTGACCAAGTGATTTATATTATAGGTTGATAATAGACAAGTTCCAATTCTTGCTAGATGGCAGCGTGATTATACAATCAAGACTGTTCTACAGGAGCTGAGACGTCTCATGACATTGAAGGAGAATATGAAGCTTTCACAGCCACCAGAGGGAAGCACTTTTTAAAGTTTCCTTTTTAATTATTGAGCAACCCAATCTACTGTATACTCTGCTGTGTACCTTTGTAATTATCCTTAACTATATTTCTTCAATTTTAATACATTATTATTGATCTTTATTATTCATAATTAGCATAAGTTAATTTTTACTCATTTTTTTCTTCAAGTTTAGTGTCATAACTTCCATGTTGCATTTAATGGGTTTAATGTATTAGACTATTAATATTTATATATGTATCGATAATAGTAGATTGGGTAAATATTATGTAACTCTTAAGAACACTATAACAAGCTCTACAATTGCCGTAGAGAGTTACACCCATTTATGTCTTACATTACCTAAATTATTGTGGCCTTTGAGAAGTCAAACTTGCTTTTTGTATGATTAAGAGTTAGTATCATTGTTTTTGATTCATGATTTATTTTAAATGCCTGTACTTATAACAAGTTACATATTCAGTGCATTCACAAACATTGTTACATCAACTACTTTTTTATATGATAGGCATAAAATTTTCATTTTCTACTTCATGTAAAATTAAGGGTTATTGAATATTTAAAAATCACTGTAAAATATTTTAGGAAATTTTTATTCTTTAGACACATAAGGTAAGAGTACTATTGATTAAACAAAGGGCTTCGCATTAGAATTTGTGTTTTCAAATATAACTGTGCAAACAATGCAGTGATCAATATGATTGCATTTAGCACTAAGCTTGTCGAGATGTGGTAGTTCCCAAGTTCCCTCTGCGTGAATTTATTGTTAAAACCAAATGCTAAGTCAAATTGTTTCATAGCCTTAATATTTTTACCAATGTATTATCTTGCAAAGGTAAATAAATCAAATAATACTGTCATGATGCTTGTTTTTTTACTATTTCTTATAGTTTTTCCAATTGCCATTTTCAGGTTGAAAAATAAAAAATGGTCCACATTTAATACATTTATTAAGACACAAAATATTTTAAGACATACATTCAAACTAATTAGAAAAATATAATTAACTACATAATATGATACAGTTGTTTGTCCAAAATATAACACTCAATAGTGAAATAACTATAAACTATAAATAAGTTTGCAAAAGAGTTCAATTAATAATGACCAAGTAATGCACAAAAAGTCCCCAAGTCCTACCTTATCTATTTCATAGAATTATATAAAATTAAACATGGTGGATTTTGTAAGACACATACATAAATCAATTTTGTTGTCTTTAAATCAACCAAACTGAAAAAAAGCCCCTATAGAATATTTTATATTAATTAACTACTTCCGGTTATGTACCATTAACTTATTGCTGGAAACTTAAATTGTAATATAAATATTTCTGTATTTTCTACATAACTTAAGAGAATTAAAATTTAATATTATCAATACGACCTCTTCTATCGTCAAGGTTTTTTTGTCCATTATAGAGTACAGTTTTTATAAAGTGAATATTTTTAAGGATAATAGTATATATTTTTGTCGATATTGTACTCCAAACTAGTAAGAAAATGCAAAACTGTATTGTATCGGTATTTAAAGTATTAAAACTACATCTAACAGGTACACATTTATAATAATTTTGTAAAACCATCTACGAGCATTCCCTACTACAAATGTATTTAATTTTGTGTGACAGTCCAAGTGGACACTTTGATAATTGAAAATATCTAAGTAAAAAATCTTAAACGATAATACAATTTTATCGTATTACAAAGCTCTTATTCATATTCCATATATACTTATTGCACCTGAAAGTGAATACCCATAATAATAAATATAAAGTTATACAAAAATGACTATCACAGCTATTAGCTGAAATCTAAATATTTATAAATAGTAAATTTATAATGGATGGATATAGCACAAGAGTAAAAAATACATTAATTAGTACATAACATAATATTTAATTACATAGGCAGAACACCATACAAATCAAAGGGTTGTATTATATTATGTAAAATAACATTACAAAATGATTTCACAGGGATTATAAAAGTCATAGTCGCATACAATTAAAAGGTAATTATTATTCTCAAATATGTATAAAGTCTACGTATTAGGAGAGTATTCGAATCGCGACTTACGATCGTATCGGCTTACACCAAGTGCTATCAGATCAAATCATAGCTACAATGTTTCAAAGTCTATTGATAGGTAGGTACTGTTTAACTGAATATGCTGAACAATGGTTCATGATAAATGAAAGAATAGGTAGGTAAGGTAAGTGTACATGTACCTACAACAACAAATCGTACCTCTTATTTGAATTTGAAAAATTAATTCACATTGTTCGTGTAATAAAATGTTATGGACCTTAATAACTCGCTTTAATATCCTTAAGGAGAAAATATTCACGATACTTAAGGTATAACTATTTATCTTCACACAATAATTAAAAGAAATAAGTATTAAAATTTAAAATTAATTATTGCTTATTTATTAGTAGGTACACCTTCATGCAGTCTCTGCACTCTGCAGTGAGTGTTATAAAAATTATTTCTGGTAAGTATTAATAATATTCGAAAAATCAAAGAATAAATTTTATATCATAGAGAGAATGATTCGTTTTAGCTTTAATCTTAGAATACAAATATAAATTATTGTAGAAGCGGCATATGCGTAATTGTAAAAATACGTTCCGTTTGAAGTCAGCTTATTTAGCTTGGTTGCGTTTAGTCGAATAGTCGGTTACGTCGCGTCGCTGACTTTTGCGGCTAATGGTTTAAATCAACGTTTAAATACTATATCTTTGTCTAACGCAGTACTGCTTTATCTGCTAGTTTGTTCGCGTATATACGTAGGTACCGCTTCTACGTCAGTTTATATACGTATTCTAAGCTTTCTAGGGCTATATCACGAAGTAAATTACTTCATCCACTAGGTATTAAAAAAAAAGAATAGCGTAGCCCAAGACCGAACGCGATGGCGGCGCACTGTGGACTCCCTCTGCCCCAGGGGCCATAGGACCTCAAGTCAGTAAGTCACTAGGTATTTAAAAGTGGCAATGTTTACCAAAATTAGCAATTTTATGCTTCGTCAAAATGTTTTATTCAGATTATTATAAAGAAATATAATTTGAAATGACGCAAGAACGAAAAACAAAATTGAATACAGAGTAGACCTGAAAATCGCCCTAGAATTAATATCTTAATAAAATATAACGGTAGCAATTATAGACTGTATTTTAAAATATACTTATGAAACAGCAGATTTTTTACAAAAAGCTACAAAAATTGCATTGGCACAGGATGTTAATTTTTACAAACTATTATTATATTTAGTATTCTTTGGTCTTGTGAGTACTGTTGGGGAAGGAAGAGCATCGAATCAAACAAATTATTCACAACGTTAAATAAACAACTATCATGCGCGAAATAAACTTACAATTTCAGGGTTAACTTATTAATTAATATAAAATTTAAAATAGACTATTTATTTACAACAATTAAAAAATATATGTACATAAATATTTTAATACACAACATTTAACTTGATCAACAATATTTAATTACAATTAAAATTAAATGAATTTTTAACAAATACGTGTCTGTGTTTACGCAGACTACTAACAAACGTTTGGCTGTTACACTAAAATTACCTAAGTTTAACAAATAAGAAAAAAATATCTACAGTGATTATTGTATCGTGACAAGATATTTGCTTTAACAAATGCGGACAAAGGTCTACTACTGACCTAACTCTAACTAACTACGTTATTGGGTAATTTACTACCAGCAATGCAATTAAACTTCAACAGGTAAAGTTGGAACGAAAAAGTCGTGAATAACGAGATTTGTTGAAATACGCTTGCTTTTTTTTTGTCATAATTGCTGAAATTATTCGTTTTTTGCAATTTACTGATTTTATACACAGTCAAGTCAAACGCACGAATTTCTTAGTTCTTACATACTTCGTCGAATCATTTTGTGAAAAAACACACTGAATACATACATAATATGCTGTACATACAGTAAATTTATTTGACTAGTGCTTTCGAAAATAAAAAAGGAAAATTACGAATAAAATTTAATGTAAGTATATTTTATACAAAAAAATATTATTAGCACCAAAAAACCACAACAACAATTGCTCAAATAAATAAAGTGCAGTTGAATATCTTTAATTTACCAGAAAATGCGTTACAATAAATTTTTATTTGCGAAAAATGTGCTTGATTATTTCTAATATAGATACAAAAAATGCAATTATGGCAAAGTACAATCACATTAATTGTAATGAAAAATATTAACTCTAATGTAATGATAAATTTTACTAATGTGTGCAAGTCTATGACACACTATGGTATTATATAAAGTAGTGTCGGGAGGTGCTGGAGAAAATGTAATGAATTATGACAGATATTACTTGAATAGCTACAGATTTTTTTATTTTTATTTATCAACCAAACCTTTTATAAACCCTGTTGAACAAATCTAATATGTATTCGAATCGTCCAACGTGTTTGATATATTATGTCAAAATGCAAATGCCGCCTTTAAAATGAAAATCTTCTCCAAAGTTAATATGTAATTCGTAAGCGTTTATTTAAATGTTTCTAAAATTCTTTTTAATATGTAGAAATTCGATGGCAAAAAAGGTTGACATTTTCTAATTGTCTCTACTCTTCTATAGTAAGACAGGATTTTGGCAAAAAACAAGTAAATCGGAAAGGAGACACAATCGTAGGAACATTACGTTTAGGATTACTATATCACGATAACCAATTTGTATTTGTATCGCAACCATGCACATACACTCGCTAATTAGTATAATTTATTGCGCACGAAGCCTTTATTGCATCGTTGATGGGGCATCGCGAAACACCAATATATTCAAATAATTATAATATCTTCTACATCAATAACGTCATATTTTTATACGATCTACTTTTTGTTTTTCTTATAAATACACGCACAATGTTAAAATTTTCTTGTTTTGAAAATTTTTACGACTCTCATATTTTTACATTTCGAAGACTAAGTACTAGAAAATATGGAAAATGTCAAAGGACTTTTGTATTTACGTATATTTTAATTTATGCCTTTGTTAATTATTTTCCTTAATAATTTACTTTTCGCAATTATAACAATAAAACTTTATCGTATTTGTCACAAATTTGTATGTGTAGTCATGATCAAAGACAGTGTGCAAATTTTTATGTGCAAAGGACAAAAATTTTTAAATTTAAAACATATTTGTAAATATTTTTCTCTCAATAAAAATAAACTAAAAAGATATGAGTTTTTGAATATTGTGTTATACATAGTAGTATACATTTCTCCATTACTTCCATGGTACAAAAAACGCATTACAAGTTGCAAGTTACAAAAAGCAAAGCAATAATAGCAAAGTACTCTTTCTTAATAAGGGTAGAAATGTACCATCATCTCTACTGATAATTGGTACTCCACCACTTCTACTTACCTTAGGTAGATAGAACATACTCTTGAACAATACTATTCTTGTATATCCATATCGGAGTGCCGGTGTGTATGAATAGATTACTAAACCACGTATTAATAACGCGTGCAGGCAAGTCCGGCGAGGCGAGTCCATAGACAATATTTTAAAACTGTGCTGAAACGTTATAAAGGCGTGATTTCATCTGTGGAAGTGCGTCAGGGGTATCGACTATCGTGTCCGGCGCGCGGGGCATAGAGGATAGACGATAGAGGCGAGTACGTCTGTGGTGTGTGGTTTGTGGTGTGTAGTCTGTGGTCATTAGCAGAGGCCGTGCAGGCGGCGCGCGGAGGGCGCGGGGCGCGCGGCCGCCAGCAGCCGCAGGAAGGGCCGCCCGCACAGCGCTACGAAACCGGCGCCGCCCCACCGCGCCGCTGTCGCTTCTTCCACCTGTATATGTTATATATTTTTGATTTTTTGAAGCTGAATAGAATAGAAGAAATTGAGGCTATTTATTTAACTGATGGAAATTTTTCTCTGTGCTCATAGTAACTACAGTTTTGTCATGGTGTTTTTTGTCAAATACAACAAAAGCGTGTAGTATAACTCTCTCATTCCCACACTTTTGAACATTTACATCTATACGCTCAAAACGCTCAAAACAACTATTCAATACATTTTAGTACACCACAATATAGAAACATAAAATTCAAGACAAGGAGACAATATAGGACATACTACATATTATAATATAATGTATTCAATGCGTAAAGTGTACCTCGGCGATCCGGTTAAGGCTCCGCGACTCCCGCAGGCGGCTCTCGTTGCGCGCGGCGCGGCGGCGGCGCCCGCCCGACCCCGCCCCGCCGCCCGCGCCCCGCGCGTCCCCCGCACCGCCCCCGCCGCCCCCACCGCCAGAGTCCGTTGTACCGCCACCACCTGTACATGTAAAAACATTTATTGCAAAAAAATATCTGACATTTATATGAAGTTGTGTAGAATCACAGTATTCAGTACATGATAACATTAATAATGCAAAAGATATAAACTATGATGAGATAGAACTTGTGAAGCAGTTGTGTAGAATCACTGTACATCGATTAAACATTATTTTTAGCGTAATAGGCATTTTGATTTCTAACTTGTGTACCTAACACAAAACATTGCACAATACAACAATAACAACAAATACGACATATTGTATAATTTGTCAATCTGAACTTAGCATAGTAGATCGACATTTGAGCTAAATAGTGGGAATAAGAATGAGCTAATGATTTGATTATGATATAAATAATATAATATGCCTATTATCAGTTTTTGGAACTCACCAGTAGGTGCAGCATTAGCCGGCGGTCGCGACGCGGGTCTACTCCCACGCGCGCCCGCGCCTCTCTCCTGACTGTCACTAGAGTCATCGTGCGAGTCGCGTCTCGGTCGCTCTATCGGCGGCTCTACATGCTCAGGAGCTCGCTTCTTCTTCTCCGAGTCGTCATCAGAGAGATCGGAGGAGGAACAAGAGCCGGCTCTAGGTCGTCGTCGGCGGCACTCGAGGCGTTGTCGGCGCGCGGGCGGGGGCGCGGGCGGGGCGCGAGTGCTCGTTGCCACTGTTAGCGCTACGTCCGCTTGCGCTATACTCAATCTCACTGTTTTCACGCTATCATCTAGGTTCACCTAGAGTATAATCAACTTGTTATCAAATATATTATAGATGTATAAAATATACTTATTCAAATAAATAAAGATACTTAACAAATACAATTCTATTTCAAGATATTTATAGTCTCTTACAGATCAGTGATTTTAACAGTTAGTCTGCAATATTACTTCTTTCATTGACACAGCATTAACTTATTCTAAATACTTTGGATGTATAATTCAAAGTATATCTATATTACAATATTTAACTAAAAACTTTTTATATTCAATATGTGCTATTAAACAGGACAAGTTAAATTACCTTAGTAAGGTTATCAGCGAGTTGCGCAGGTCGTGCGAGGTGCAAGCGCCCCTCAGAGCGCGACCCCCGGCGCGAGTCCTGCGCCCGCGCCGCGCCCGACACCGAGCCCTCCTCGTCGTCCTCCTCCTCGCGCACTATACTGCACTTGCGGGAGCGCTGTACACATCAAGAAAAAAAATTGGTTGTCTGTAAAGTCGGTTTACTGACGATAGTTGAACGTGACAACGGCCGATTGTGCTTCTTTGTCGCTCGTTCCGCGCTCTCGCTTGCACGGAACGCCTCAGAGCGAGGTAACGCCGCATGAGTCATGTTTTTTCGTGCGTGCATCCGGCTCTATCGAATTATAAGACGTTGTCACGTCAAAAATAATAACTAACTCATATTAGTTATTACTTTTTCTTGTAAACCAGAGTCAACTAAATCTTTCACAAATATTTGTAACAATTAACATTCTTATTGAACAACATGGCCTTAATCTTGTATGAATAAATAAGTTTCAAGTCAGTTTTTATTTTTTATAGTGGGGTACTACAAATGCTTAGACTTAGCATATAATGTAGGTAGGCACAAGGTCTCTTCATTCTTCAAGGCATATCTAAAGTTTTCTTTTCACAACAAAAAAAGTAAATTTAAGTTATAATAATATGTTAAATCAATGCAGAAGTTAGTAAACGCAGCAATGCATATTTATTACAAAGCCATGATTATGCAAATAACATGTAATGAACATCAAAATGCTTATACAATAACATTTTTAACAATTTGTAGTAACACTTATAATTTAATTCACTTTCATCTGTATATAGCTTTTTGAAGTGAAACTTCTTTCGCGTTAAGAATAAAATGTCAAAGGCATTATGGCAATGCCATCGAGTCATGAAGTAAGGCGACGATTTTCGTATCTTTGAATCTTGCCAAAGAAGTTTCACTCCTGACACGTGTGCACGGCCCACACGTTCTTTTTTTTATTTAACCCATTGAGCACCGAACGGCCCGATCGGGCAACGACACAATAGATTTTCTATTGTGTCTGTGATTCCGGGGCCTGATGGATTAATTGGGTACCCCTAAACACGTCTGTTGACTACTATAATACACTAGCATTCCGCCCGCGGCTTCGCATTTTCAAAGATAAACCCGCATAGTTCCCGTTCCCGTGGGATTTCCGGGATAAAACCTATCCTATGTGTTAATTCAAGTTACCCTCTATATGTGTGCTAAAATTCATTGTAATCGGTTCAGTAGTTTTTGCGTGAAAGAGTAACAAACATCCATACAAACTTTCACATTTATAATATTAATAGGATAAATAACTATTAATACTATACCGGCGGTACGTCCTGCGGAGTGCGTGGCGCTGCGGGCAACTGCGGCGGAGCCAACAGGCCGCGCCCGCGAGACACGCCCAGCGCTTCCGGCCGCCGTAAATGCGCACGACCCTCTTGCCTATTTGAACAATAAATAATAGTTAAAAAAAACTAAAAAACACGCTTTTTATAGAAAACCGAACTAAAAAATAGAAAATATATTAATATATAAATTAACAAAAATCATATTTTGCAAATTGAAAAATGGAATAATTTTATCAAATTAGTGTATTGTCATCGGTCCTCAATAAATCTACAAAGTTTTAACGAAATCTGGCCGTTTAAAGTGGATCAAAATCGCGCCCAAAGAAGTCGGTTACAAACAAACATACAAACATATAGGTGAAGCTAATAAAAAGCGTGTAAAATCATATAATATTCAGCATAGACTACAAAAAATATTCAAAATAACAAACTAGTGCTCTCCTTGACTTATAGCTGTAGGGAATTTGAATATGGTTTGTAATTTTGGACATTTTTCACTATTATCCAACATTAATTGATTTATTAAGGTGTCTGTACACATAATGCTTCGCTAATTGTTAAATTATTACTGTTTAATCTTATTATTTATATGACTTAACCCATTGACCACCGAGCGGCCCGATCGGGCCGAGACACAATAGATTTTCTATTGTGTCTGTGATCCGAGGACTGACGGATTAATGGGGTTTAAAATTGTAGTATGATAAAAATGTTCATTTGAATCATTGAAAATTTATTGTAATATATTGTAATATAATACAATTGAAATGAAAATTTATTGTAATATACATAACAGACATTTAATAAAAATAACACAAAGTAAATGATGAATATAAAAATTTTAAGGAATTTATTTTAGCAAAACTATACCAACATTACCTCTTGGATCTGAGTTGTCTTTCAGCCAATAAATAATAAGTTGCTGTAATATGGTTGTATTCACTTTTTTCTAGTTCCTCCAAAATTCTTTCTTTAGAAGCAATGTCACCATCTACCATAATTTGAATGATGGTCTGTCGATCTTCTTCTGTGAGATCTTGTTTAGTCACTAAAGGTGTATCAAAGTCTTCCACAGTCACCCCCTCCCCAGCTGTTACCCAGGGATCAGCAGCAATTTCTGATAAAGTAGCACGCTTTTCAGGCTCTCTTACTAACATTCTTCCAATTAATCTGTGTAAGAGAAGGTATTAATAAGACCTAAATAGTAAATATTCTACAGATAAAGAGTATGTACTCACCTTTTACAAGAATTTGAAATGTGCGGTGGGATAGTATATTTACAGTCCATTATCATTGTTAATGTTTCACTGTCATTGATCTCTTGAAATGGTGCTCGACCACAAACTAACATGTAAAGTATAACACCAAGAGACCAGACATCTACAGCTGGAGCATCATATGAATCACCTAATAAAATTTCTGGGGCAGAATAAGCCAGAGACCCACAAGATGTTTCTAATTTTTGTCCAGGACAAAACTTATTACTAAAACCAAAATCAGTCAATTTCACTACACCTAATTTTTCAAAAAAGACTACATTTTCAGGCTTTAAATCCCGATGCACCACATGTAACCTGAAAAAAATATTAATCAGTAACATAATAAAACTAACACACAAATTATACTAGGTAATTAGGTATATTAAAAATAGTACCTGTGGCAATATGAGATGGCTCTTACTATTTGTCGAAAATAATCCCGAGCTAGAGATTCTGATAGACCAGATTCATGTCTCATTATGTAGTCATATAAATCACCACCATCACCTAATTCTAATATCAAATACAGCTTTGTTTGAGTGTCAATTACTTCATAGAGCCTTACAACATTTGGATGCTGAACTAACTTCATACAGCGGACCTATAAAGATTAACAACAACAAACAACAATCAATTAAAAAAAATTGTAAATAATAATACTCTTTTTCAAAAGTTACAAAATAAAAACTAAACTTATAGAAAAATAATTTTTGATAAAGTCCCAATTGGGCAAATAAACTAATAATTAAGGTTTTTTATTTCAATTATTACCTCTTGAAATAAATGTGATTTAGAAACATCGTCCAATTTACTTTTGTCTATCACTTTCACAGCAACTTTTTCGCCCGTAAATACGTGGCGGGCTAATTTCACTACTGCAAAGTGTCCAGAACCTAGAGTGTCCAATAAATCGTACAATCCAGCAATTTTTGCATCATATGTACCAGCTCCTCCCCCAACAATTCCTCCGCAGTTATTCATATTTATTATCTCTGTAATTATGATATTCATATTAATAAATATCTAAACTTGGTAAAACTACGATAAAATAATGATAAATAGCTTTTTAAAAACCCTATGACCATACCTTACTATGTTTACAATTCAATAACAATTCAATAACAATGATTTATGAATTAATTTATATAATTGAATAACAATATCTCACTGAAATTAAGAAATGATTTTAAAGGACATTGTTTAGTTATTTAAGAATAGTTCACTTTCATAAATATAAATACTTACGTGGATAAATATATATTTTCGAAACTATTCATAGAGAAATCTTAACACTGAAATAAATATTGATATTTAATTGATTAATGTCACTATAATACAATAATATATCTAAATGGAATATAGTTTGTAAGATGAAAGATAGTTATTAACATTGCATTTGTTTTAAAATCGTTAATTTATCGAACGCAAAATAGATATTTCAAGAGCCCTATTTCGCCATTTCTCATAAATCCGTTTAGAAATAAGAATGTGCACAGACTATATAAAGTGAGTATAGATGAAACCTCAGCTGAAACTTTTAAATTGCACTCGATGTCTAAATAGTATGTACTACAGTAAAAAATATTGTAAAAATAATCTGTAACAAAGAATACTGTAATATATGTATGATGTAACCATGTAACTAAACTTTTCTATCAATGATGATGTGGGTTATTAAAATTATTGTGAAATTATAACCATTTTCAAATGGCGTTAAATTACAATATGACTGTGTTAATTCCGTATTAATCCACACGCCAAATTTTCCGAATATATACCACTGTACATTTTTTTCGGAAAAATAGATCAACTTCGATCAACTTGCAGTTTATCTTTTACATATCATCATCCGTAGATCATATAACAATATATTATCCAAGAAGCATAAAATCACAGCATAATATATATTGTACACTGGAGATTGCAATGTGAACATTCACTTGTAGCAAGAAAATATGACCTTGAATAACGTCAGTTATGTTTTTTGTCTCTTTCTGTGGGGTGATCAAACTGGTTTGTAAATTGAGGATTTTTCGAAATAGAAAAAACTAAAAATCATGGTCTATAAATAATAACGACATATATTTTTAACAGAAGTCAGAATTTATATTATAATTACTGGTCAACTTACAATAAATATCACCTTTATATCTTCATACAATTTTAATTGGTAGAGACTAGAGAATGCTTAAGAGAATGATAGTTTTAAGTAACGCTTGATAATTTTTGGCTACAAAGCTTGGATACGAACTGATATAACATAGCATTAACATCCTTTGTAAATAGAGGAAAGTTGTGTTTTGCATCAGATGCTGTTTAAAGGCTTATTAGACCACCCAATTTTTAGGGACCCTAACCCTAACTAAGAGTGGTGTAATAAGACTTAGGGAGTTAGTGTCCCGATTTAGGGCGATCGGGTCTGCCCGATCTGCCTAGCTCCCTAAGCGCCCTGCAGATTGGGTAATGTAATAACGTTTAGGGCGGTTAGGGAGCTCAGTTGCCGCGCGACTAGTGCGTGGAGTGGCTGCTTTTGTATGTAAGGTGTCACCAAACTTCCCTACTACAGGTGTATATAACTTAAAAGGGAAGTTTCAAATGTTTGTGATCACACCGCCAAGTTAACAAATAAATAAATTGTTTAAATCAATTGTTTATTTAATTGTTTTAAAACTCAACAAGTGTTCAAATTGTTCTGCACCTACTCTAATTAATTCATTAAAACTCCCGGTTCAAGCACGCTTAGTATTTGCATATTTGAAAGCTTTTCACGTAACCGCAAATACTCTTTCACCCAGATCTTTCTCTTCTTTTTTTAATATTTGTTATTGCGTCAACGGTTGCCACTGCTACAGCAACTTTTTGAAGTTTCGATACTGACGGCGGCATAATGTAAAATGCAACAATACGTTTATCTCTCTAGATATTCGCGTATAAACTGAGTTAGGGCCCAATTCGCAGAGAAGTGTAATAAGCGCCACACTAACTAGGGAACACGCCCACCCTAGATGCAGGGCCCTTCATATCGGGTAGTGTAATAAGCCTTTTACCAAATTGTAAGCTACTCAGATCTTCTTTTTAAACGCGTTGCTTCGACGAGTCAACTTCAAGTCAAAATTATCAAAGAAAAATTGTTTATGGCAGCCTTGCAAAAATTAAAGCTAACTTTACAAAGTTTAAGTTTAGTGCAATAGCCAATACCGATATCGTGTGTTGTTTCATTACTAAAGTCCGGTCGCGGAGCAGGAAGAATTTCGTACATTAACCTGTTATTACCTGTCACTGTCACTCCCTTGTAAATATAATGTGTCTTGCTCGCACAGGTGCAATGACCGCCGTCCTTAGGGATTGTAAACCTTTAACCTAAAAGCGTAAGGTTTGTGTTTGCTTGATTGGTGTCAGGTGTTCAATTATGATTTTGTGAATTCAAAATTTATAAGAATAAGCCTCAAACTCTTTATGTCCGCCTAAGTCGAAATCGCGTGTTAGACTAACGTATTTCTGTAATATTGTACATAGTAAATTATTTTTTGAAAAATAAGGTCATAAAGAAGTTTCATTTCTTGTGTGTGTACACGCACACTTTTTTTATATAATATATCGTGGTTATAGAAAAAGTTAAAATGTAACTAACTAATAAGTATTGTAAATGCATAAAGGACATTTATTTAATAAATTAGTAAAAAACATTTTCTCCTCCAAATATTTCATGTAAACTGCACTTCATTCAAAAATGTTTGTGACCACTGTCAGTAGGTAAAGAGTTCATTGTACGAAATTCTTTCTGCTCCGCGACCGGACTTTAGTATAAAAATCTTTAAATGGTGTTCTAAATGTTCTTATAACAATACATTCTCTTCGCTATCCGTAAAATCCGTCATAATGGCTACCTTACTTATTAACTTTGTTTATTGAAAACTTGTTGAAAAACAAATAAATAAAATAAATATTCCGGACTACTTTCACACACGGCACGATCTGATCCCATACTAAGCTTTCGCTTGTGTTATGAAAACCAGATGGCTGATAAATATACATATTAAATAATTTTAAATAATTACTTATATAGATAACTAGCGGTCCGCCCCGGCTTCGCCCGTGGTACATATTTATTATTTACGTTTTCTCTACATAAAAACCATCCTCGTACTTCAAGGAATATAATAAAAAAAGAATTATCGAAATCGGTTCAGCCGTTCTCGAGTTATGCGCTTACCAACACATTTTGCGATTCATTTTTATATATAAGATTAACACCCAGACCACTGACCTCTATAACTATTGTAGATCATTAAGTAATGGATAACACTCGCAGGCGTTTCCCCTTTTGTGTGATTGTGTTTCAAGAGTGCGAGTCCCTCCCCGCACCAAAATCAGCAGAAAGTTTGATTAAAACATTTGCTGGCGTACAGACTATAGAGGTCAGTGGTCCTAGACAATGGCTGTTTTCCAATTACAGAAATACAGCGCATAATGCGACTCAGTGCCGCACAATGCCGAATTATGCTGATGCTGAATTGGAACATGAAACCACCAGCAGGTTGCGCTAAGTTCAGTGTTGAAAAAAAAATTCATATAGTTAACAATAACCTCATTAATGGCTTGTTAATTGCTCCGAGCATTAATGTGTAAATAAAGCGGTATACATAATAATTGGTTGAAAATTATTCACGGTTATTTTAAGTAATTTGGATTTTGATTATTTCATTAACATTTTTTTCAATTTCTGTACCTTCATCCATACTCATATTTATTTTTTTAACACAATTTGAATTAACTTTGATTATTTCGAAAAAACTACAATGAAACGAAATAAATCGATTGCACGTCAATCAATTCACGCGCATTATTTTTTCTAGTGCTCGATTGTGCGAAGCGTTGCTGTAGTTGGAACATTCAACGTTAAGCATTATGCCGCATCTATAATAATATTATAAAGCTGAAGAGTTTGTTTGTTTGAACGCGCTAATCTCGGGAACTACTGGGCCGATTTGAAAAATTCTTTCGGTGTTAGATAGCCCATTAAGAGCTATTACGCACTGTCGACCAGTCGCCGGCGACTGAGTCGCCGGCGACTGGACTTACTCCTGGACGACTGACGACTAAGTGCGCAAGCCCCTATTTAAACTATAGTAAGTCACAGTCGCCGCTGACTGAGTCGCCGGCGACTGGTCGACAGTGCGTAATAGCTCTTATCGAGGAAGGTTATAGGCTATATATCATCACGCTACGACCAACAGGGGTGGAGCCACGGGGGTGAAACCGCGCGGAGCAGCTAGTAATTGATAATGCGCTCTAGTGCTGTAATTGGAAAACGGGGAAGATCTCCATTGTACAGCTTCTTGAATAGATCTATAACTTTTAGTCTATGATTGTCAATTGTCATTGTCAAATGTCAAGTGCGAAATTCAAATTTTCTAATTGTTATTAAAATTTTAATATCTAATTCGTCCCAAATTATTAAAAAATAATACTTATACCCAATCAATTGAATTTCGTCTTTACACACGCAATTTTTAATAAGTGATAAACGTAAAATAAATGTTTTATTTTGTATTATAACCTTGTAAACAATTCAAATTGAAATATAATTTAGAAGGACCTGCTTACACATTCCAAATTCCGAACATAAATTTTAATTATGGTATTAGCTCATAATATAGTTGAAGTACAAAGAACTGAAGATATTCAAATATGTCAAGATACAACATTCGATACCATGATGTTATCTCCGAATATATTAACCGGATTACAATCATCTGGATTTATAAAACCTTCTCCAATACAACTTTTAGGTATTCCGTTGGGAAAGTTAGGTTTCGGTATGTTCTATTATATATCGTTCATGTATTGTTTTATATTATGTATAATAATATGACAATAAAGTAATGTGTGTAACTCTATTTGTTTCAAGATTTATTGCTGGAAGCCAAATCAGGAACTGGTAAAACCGTTGTTTTCTCAACTATTGCATTAGAAAAACTTAATTTAAACAAAGGTTTACAGGTTATAATATTAACTCCAACAAGGGAAATAGCTGTACAGATAAGTGATGTTCTTAAACAGATAGGATCAAAATGTGCAGGTAACATCATCAATGATTTATCATCATCATCATAATAATTTTTATAAATAAATAAATTAAAAACATTACTTACTGTTTATTGAAATAAAGCAAAATTTTTATTATTACTTTTACAGGTCTTGCTATTGAAGTTGTTATAGGAGGACTACCATATCTGGAAGATGTGGACAAAATGAAACAAAATGTTCATATACTGGTTGGAACACCTGGGCGCTTGAAATATTTAATTCAGGACAAGCATATACAAACAAGTGCTATTCGTCTCTTTATATTAGATGAAGCTGATAAACTAATGGAGCCAAGCTTCCAAGCCGATATTAAATACATATATTCTGCTTTGCCAAAACAAAAACAAGTCATAATGAGTAGTGCAACTTATCCTGAAAATGTTATGAATGTCATAAATGAATTGGTTCAAGATGCACAACATGTCTGTCCAAATAGTAGCAATGTTTTACTTGGTGTTAGCCATAAAGTTACTTATGTTGCAAGTAATAGCAACAGTGTTAGACAAACAGAGATAAGATTTACAGAACTTACAAAAATTCTAACTGAAACACAATTTAAGCAATGTGTAATATTTTGCAAATACCAAGCCAGAGTATCCCAACTCCATAAAATGTTAACTAAAGCCAAATGGCCTTCTGAACTAGTGTATGGCAAACAAGATCAAACAGTAAGATTGGATGCCCTCAAAACACTACAGGAATATAAATGTAGAATTTTAATATCAACTGATTTAGTTTCAAGAGGTATAGATGCAAAAAATGTTGATTTAGTTATAAATTTTGAACCCCCTGATAGCTATGAGACATATTTACATAGAATTGGAAGATCAGGACGGTATGGGTCTATTGGCATGGCTATTTCCATCGTAAGTGAAGGATTGGAGAGAAAAAACTTTCATGCTATGCTTGAACCAATAATTCATTCCCTTCATTTAGAAAACTTTTGGACTGGTGAACATTTTGACCATTGTAAAAACAAAAATCTTGAAATTAAAATAAATGACCATTTTCATAATGTTGGCAGTAATCTTGAAGAAAACCATGATTTTGAAAATTTATGGAAATTCATAATAGGTGATGATAAAGAATCAGATAAAATAGAAAGCTTTGAAGATTTGTGTCACTCTTTTAAACAGATAGTTAAAGATGACGGTGACAAAATTGAATCTTTCTCAGATTTACTACAAAGCTATAAAAATATTAGTGATGATATCAATAAGGAACAGACTATAGAATACCAACAAATTAATTTTGATAATATTTTCTGTAGCAACTATATAAATGTCATAAGAAGTCTTAAAGAAAAATTTGAAACAAATACTACAAACAAAACCAATGGAATCAAAAGTAATGGTGAATATTATAGTAGTTTGCATCATAAGAACATTAATAATGCCTGGAAAGGAAATTTAGTTCATAAAATGATTGATGAGAATAGTAATTCTATCAATATCAAATTAGAAAGATATGAAGGAGTCCTATCTAATAATAATAACCTAATATCCAAAACAGAAAATTATATAGATTCCAATGAATTTATTTCACAACTTCCCAAGTCATTTCAAAAACCTACATCCAAAATCCAATATAAAAAGAAAAATAATAGTATGAATCAACATGAACTGACAAAAAAAGAAACACCCCATACTAACAAAAAGGTGAAATCTGAAAATAAATTAAAGACATTAAAAAATCAAGCAAATACAATTGGTACCAACTTTCAAATAACTTCAGATCATACATTCATGTCTGCTCAAAGACATCATGAAGATCATCAGTTACAAAATGGTGAGAAAGAAATTAAAGACAATTTAAATGTTAAGTCTTCCATTGATTATAAGACATCATATTTATATAATAGACAAAGTTCTAATGATAATCACGCAATAAGTAGAGAAACCTCTTATTACCAATGGTATAATAAATTAAAAAGTAATGTAAAACAGATTGAGCAGTTTTTATACATAAGTGAAATGAGTAAACCCTAAAGTGAAGGTTCAAACAACTTCACAGCACTCGGCAGGTTGTAACACTGCAACTGTGATAACAGGATAAATGAATCTAGGGCAAAATAAATAAAATGTCAGTATTTAAGTACAATTTTTATTTAAATCTTAAAACATCCCAAAACACTCACAAGACTAGATTAAAATTTGTAACAACATACCCATTCAATAATTTACCTATATGACCACCCTTAAAAATAACATATATCTTTTTGTTAAGAAAAAACAAGTACACAATATACAGTTTTCATTCAGTAAGGCACAGAAATATTAAATATTCGATAATAGGACTATTATTTAAGTGTAGATTTAGTAGAGAGACAATAATTTCTGTGCCTTTAGCATAATGTATTGTATGTAAGTATGTATAATATAAAACATAGTCTTTGTAATCTAGCTGATCTAAATTTACTTATAGAGGAGTGTGGAGTGGAGTGGAGGTGGTTAATTGTTATGTATTATACAATAAGATACATAACACATGTAGGAAATATGGCTTAAACTTAGTGTTAAACAATAAAATAATACGCAAGGTGTATTTGTGGGTTATTAAACCTATTTGACTAAGGGCCGATTTTTGAATGCTTGGATAAAACTTATCCGTCGAATAAAGTATTACACGATAATATTAAAATGTCACGTAAACTGTCAAATACGGGCAATTAGAATACGTTTTTAAAATGGGAGTTTTATACATTATTCGACGAATAAGTTTTATCCAAGGATTGAAAAATCAGCCCTAAGTAATATATTTTATATTTATTTATCTTAAATTTCTTACCTAATTCATCTATTACTGTTTATTTGGCCGAAAGGAATCAATGTATTAATATACCTACCATGCAGTAGGTACATTATTTAAATTTAAAATCTTATATATAAAAATGAATCCCAAAATGTGTTGGTAAGCGCATAACTTGAGAACGGCTGAACCGATTTCGTTCATTCTTTTTTTATTATATTCCTTGAAGTACGAGGATGGTTCTTATGTAGATAAAACGTAAACATGTACCACGGGCGAAGCCGGGGCGGACCGCTAGTATATAATATAAAAATGAATCCCAAAATGTGTTGTTACGTAAGCGCATAACTTGAGAACGGCTGAACCGATTTCGTTAATTCTTTTTTTATTATATTCCTTGAAGTACGAGGATGGTTCTTACGTAGAGAAAACGTAAATATGTACCACGGGCGAAGCCGGGGCGGACTGCTAATTTAAAATAAAAATACGTACATATAATATATCCAAAAAAATGGTTAAGTCTGTAAAGTCGGTTTACTGACAATAGTTGAACTTCCGATTGTTCTTCTTTGTCGCTCGTTCCGCGCTCTCGCTTGCACTTCAAGCCACATGGAACGCCTCAGAGCGAGGTAACGCCGCATGAGTCATGTTTTTTCGTGCGTGCAGCCGGCTGTATCGAATTATAAGACGTTGTCACGTCAAAAATTCCATAGAAAGTAAAAACAGAATATGTAGGTAATTTGACGATAAACAATTCATTTATTAAAATAATACCATTATCAAAATATAATTTTGCAAGAAAATAACTGCAACTAAATGCCTGTATAAATATATCATGTTATACAGCTGATGCCAATATAATAATAGCGTCTGTGCTAACGTCAGACGTTTTCATAAAAAGTAGCATAATATGAAGTATCTCTATTGCCCTTTTCTGTGTTAATTAATTCATTCCGTTATATGTAATTGAATAACAAATATCAAATTATAGACATTTACCCAAACCGTATGACTAGTTAATCTAATATTATGTTAAATATATACTGACCCTGGATTTTATAAAATATTCAAGGTTGTCCAACGTGCCAAGTTTTCCATATTATATGGCCTCTGTGCTTAAATTAATTTTCCAATAGCAAATTGTCGTCCACCTATCTGTTCTTAATAGAATCCACATGATTTGCAGGGTGAACTTATCATTAATTGTCATAGCCAAATATATAAACCAATTTGTTGTAAAAAAATAATATTTTTGGTGTGCCTACTGACTTTACTTTATTAATGAGTAACATTGGTTTTAAATTTTACTAGCATTATAATAATTTTACGATTTAGTCTTAGATCTGTATTCTAATCCTTCTTCTCATGTGATTCTGTAACAAAAAATAATAATTTAAAAGATAATTTGTATTTTCATGTAAGGAAACTAAGTTGTATAAAACAACAAAAATTTATGTTGTACCATGAGAACATAAAATTTAAAATTGACAGATTGTTACAATATTTTACTTTATTTATACCTGGACTTTCTTCTTCATCAGCATCCAGTATATCAGCACAACATATTGAATAGCAGAGCAATGATAGGAATCCGAGAGGTAGCCCAAACACAAGTGCAGTCAGTATTGGGTTTCCCCTCCACATACTTGACACAGTGGCTCTAGCTTCGTAAAATCCTCGGTATAGGCGCACAAGAAAACTCTTTCCTCCATATTTCTATATAAAATCAGATTCGATTATTATTAATTCAGACACTGAATAAAAATCTAGTTGAATAATTATACTTGAATAAAAAAGTGCATTTATGATAGTAAAAATGTTAAAACAATAATTTATAAAGTGAGTTAGAGTTGAAAAACTTACAGGTGCAACTTGATTGTGTATTTCGTCAAGGAACATTGAAACAGCTTCTGGTGTCATTAAAACTGGATCATCATCAGGTAAATGGTGGTGATGGGTTGTCGAGTTTAATACAATTATGTGTGGTACTGTCAAATCATACATAACAATTGAGTTGGCCAGTTCAGGGTTACCCATCCATCCAAATTGAAATTTGGGATGAAGTTCATGCTTCCTTTTTCTAAAATAAAAATTAAACTGTACTTAGTTCTCTAAATAAGCACTGCTCTGTGTGAACAACTCCTAAACATAAAAATAAATAACAATACAAAAAACAAACAACAAAATTACCTTATAATTCCTTCTACCATGTCTTTAAAATCTTTTTCAGTTTGTGTTATTTCATTTAGTTTATTTTCAGAAACAACAGTTATAACTAGGTATTTTTCAATGTCCAACAATTCATTGAAATTAGATCTTGTTATTTTAGGGAAGAAACCAAATCTCTCAGAGTGAACCCATTTATCCAATGTGGAATTTAAAGCTTCCTTGTCTTCAATCAGCTGTGGTGATGCTTAAACATAAAACGTAAACAACATACTCATTAAAGCTTTATTCTTAAACAACTTAATATAAAATCATCATTGAGATGGTACTTACTTTCAAAATAATAAACATCATCTTCCTTATAAACAAAAATACTTGTAGTATTTGGAGGTTTGAGATCTTTTTTTACCACCTCATATGACATCGAATAAAACCAATTATGGGGCTGATATTTAACTGCTTGAACTTTAAAAATCTCCTGAAATATACAATTGAATTTTTAGCATTGAACTATCCACATTATTTAGTCTATAATGAACACAGTAATACTTACCCACAAAGTACCCTGATGTTCGCCAATGTAGCCAAAGAATATATCATGCATATCTTTTAAGTTTCCTATGCTATCTGCATAAGAAATCTTTTGTACTGGAGGTTGTGCCATTCTCAGTGCATAATTTAACATATCATCTTTGATTCTTTCACCATTGTATGTATGCATAGATGATCCCTTTATACTTGAATAAAAAGATAAATAAAAATTATTCATATAAAATCTAAATTAAAAAAATGATTAAAATTGACCCACTGACTGACCCACGCAATTGTTTACTTACAACATGATTGTGGGATATGCCCTGACTTGAAAGTGACTAGCAACAGCAGGAAATCGTGTACAATCTACTTTGGCCACTTTAATTGGAGAATTATACAATCCCTGGGCCACATGTGCCCAAACAGGCTCCAGCCTACTACAATATGCACACCATGGTGCATAGAATTTAACAAACCACATTCCATCTTTGCTTATATCAATAAATTTATCACTTAATTCTAATACTTTTGAAGATACCACTCCATTAAATGCTGAAACAATAATGCATCTTTCAATAATTGTCTTTTCTATTCGTATTGATTTTAAATGCATAATGAAAAACGCCCTGAATTTACTTACCTACACAAAAAATTAAAATAACTAATTTTGTATTCATTTTAATGGAACAAAATTACATGTAATAATTAAACAGAATTTATGTTCAGCTTGTCCTTATTAATGCAGATATTTATTCAATTGCATCACATAAATCCGATATCATTTTTAGGTACTAAATAGAAAATGACACAGACAATTTTAAAGACATATAATCTAATTTATTTATTCGATAATTCGCTAAAATATGTACATCATCAAATGTAATTTCCAATTTCCAAATTCACCCTAATGGCAGTTGACATTGACACTATCAGTTATCACACTATCTGACACACGGACAACTGAGCGGACAACCGTAGAGGGAGAATGAACGACACAGACGGACAAGGTAGAAGTGCGTGCGTAAACGAAAATATTTTTTTTTAATCAAAAATGACAGAGAAAATATTCTCCTTTCTAGGCAGCCGACCCCGTAAGATACGGGATAAGGCTAGGAAGAAAGGAGAATATTTTCTCTGTCATTTTTGATTAAGAGCTAGCGCGCACGAGCAACTTTGTTTCCGCAACTATTTTATCTCTCCCATCAATTTGTATGGGGAGTTGCGTCGCTACGTGCGCGCACTTTCATACTAGCCCATGGGTGGAGAGACAAAATAGTTGCGGAGACAAAGTTGCTCGTGCGCGCTAGCTCTAAAAAAAAATATTTTCGTTTTTGACAGTCAGGTACGCCAACATAACGGCAGGGGAACTCTTTCGTCTTCTTTCGTGAAACTTGCGTGAAACCAGCCCCCCTATGCAAGTGGCTTTCTGTTAGCGTAGCGTTCAATAGAATAGACAACGAATGTATGAGATTGACGTAAGCTGTTGATACGTTTATCTACAGCTTACGTCAATCTCATACATTCGTAGTCTATTCTATTGAACGCTACGCTAGCAGCGTGAAACGCACTCTACAACTACATACAAACTCCTTCGTAAGGATGTCACTACACACATTGAAACAGTAATTTGGAGGGGCGCGCCATGTTATCGTAGTTTATCTCTACACGGATATGTCCACAGAGTAAGTAATTACATAATTACAGATATTTCAAGATTTGAAAAAAAAATGTACACCAGTGCGACAGTATTTTTGAAAAGTCATATTTATTGGATATAATAAAAATATATTGAAAAATGTTGTGTGGTTTTATGAAACCACGGTAAAAGTGAAACTGTTCGAACGGTTCCGAACACTGCTTTGTGTAGCGCATGTCGCGTGACGGTCGGCTGCCGAGTAGGTATACCTACTCGGCAGCCGCGATACACGCGACATGCGCCACACAGACCAAAAAGTTTGAGACGATGTAATAAAAGTTTCACTTTAATATATTATTATATGTTTCGCTCATTACTTCACAACGCTGGTTACAAGCACATAGCAAGTAATTTTACTGAGATATGTGGGATATCTAAAGATTTTCAACTTTTGGAGACATTCTGCTAAAAACACGTTATATATTATTGAAGTATATACTACGCAATTTTGTATTGTATATTCTTAAGATTACAAAATAAAATACAGATGGAGCATGTCAATCATTCATCGCCCTTGTCAAAGAAAATACGAAATCAAAAACAAATACGTTCCTCCGCTAGTGCTATAGCGATTCTAGTGTCATGCAATACGTCAAAAGGGGTTTGATATTTTAGTAAAAAAATGCTGTCTTGTGATATTAAAACGCTGTAAAGCTTGTTCCCGAAAACAAACAAAAAGATAAAACATCGTTTTACAGATTTTCTGTAGATTATTTGGCTTATTTAATTTTGTATACAAATAATAATTTTACAAATACGAAGGAATTCAAAACTTCAACGTATGCTGCCAGTATTTTGAAAATGAATTTGCCATTTTTAGGGGTAAAATGGTTAAAACTTTAAAAGATATTCGGGGTAGTGCTGTTGGATTTTTCGATCGTGAATGTGATTATTTGTATAGTGCAATAAAAGTTCATGGTCATTATTAGATTATTTTAAAAAGCATTATACATTTTTTTGTTACTTTTATAAAAAGCGTCGTTTTCGCTTGCGATTGAATTCATGTGAACACATGATGGATATGATGAAAATAAAATGTCCCGCATTCTCGACTAAAAACTACCGCTATTCGCATTCATATGTTTTGAAAAATAAAAACTCTTTTTTAATGTAATTTATTTAATAAATTTAATGTAATTTATTTAATAAAATTTTAATAAAATTATTTTGTCCATGTATAACTTTAGTAGATACTAGATAGGTGATAAAATAATTTTTACAATATTATAAAATAATATCAAAAACCCGAATTTATATTAAAATAAAAATTAAAACATGACTGCTAATAATTTATGTAGCCTACGTCACTACCACCACAGCTACCTTCATAATTCAGATGATTGCAATGACACCTCACAAGTCACAACTCAAAATCGATCCAACAGTTTATACTGCAGGGCGTGTCAAAGAAATATTATACATAAGAAAGAGGGTTATGTTTTTCGAGTGTAGGTATACACTCGAAAAACATAACCCTCTTTCTTCCGTAGTCGGGCAAAAATTTGGGAAATTTTTCATTATCTGGTAACATAACACGCACACAGAAGCACCGTGTACGTACAGTGCAACGGCGAAATGACAGCACACATAGCTTTATGGAAATGACGATAAATTATTCGGTTTAGTTCGGCAACGCTCCATCTGTCTTTTATTTTGTAATCTGAGTGTATATTAATTTGGATTTAACTCAAAAACTAATTTAAGGTACCTATTGTAACTAATACCAAGCTAGAATAATATTAACATAACCTAAAAAAATGATTGTCAAAGTACGTGACGGATGACACTTTGAAATGACATCGATTTTATAATTTATATATGTATTTAATAATTTGAGAAAACATTAACGGCACGGCCTGCTAATTCAAATTTCTTAATTGAAAATTAATTATTTTCCATGTCCCTACAAATTTCACAGGCTTTGCGTTCTTCTGTTCGTTTGCAATTTTATGGCAAATATATTTGTCAACGTAACTTAGGTCGCCATTGCAAATTGTTACGTAGCATAGACCGTTATTTGGAGTGGGGTAGCGGGCGTGCGAGGGGGGTACGTATTGGCTGTGCGGGTGTAATCGGAGTGGGAGTTCACTCTGTCACTCGGTCATTACGGTATTTCTCTTGCGTACGGCCCACATTTACGATATTGAAAGAAAAAGTGACAATGCCAGAAAACAAACCGTTCCAACGACTTCCTAAAAATGTTATTCCTAAACATTACGAATTACATCTAATTCCTAATCTAGAAAAATTTACGTTTACGGGCTCTACTAGGGTGAAAGTGTCGGTAAGAGGAAATTTCATCATTTAGTTATTGCAAATATGTACCTAGTTTCCATGTGACGTACTAACAACGACGCGCTAAATTTCAGATTGTTACCTCTACCAAAGAAATTGTGCTCAATAGCTTAGATTTGGAGTTCAAGAGCGTTAAACTCCAATATGATGAAGGTGGAGAGGCTACTACACTTAATCCAGTGGAAGTTAAAGTCGACGCAGCAGATGAAACAGCAACTATCGTGTTTGACAATGCATTGCCTGAAGGAACCGCAACATTGTTTTGCGATTTTGTTGGTGAAATCAATGATAAGATGAAAGGCCTCTATAGGAGCAAGTATTTGACTCCTAGTGGCGAAGAACGTTATGCAGCAGTAACTCAATTTGAGGCCACAGATGCTAGAAGATGTTTTCCCTGCTGGGATGAACCTGCCATCAAAGCCACATTTGATATAACTTTAGAAGTGCCCTCTGATAGAGTTGCATTGTCCAACATGCCGGTTAAAGAAGAAAAAATAGTTGGTGATAATAAAATCATGCAGTTTGATACAACACCAATTATGTCTACATACCTGGTAGCTGTTGTGGTTGGAGAGTATGATTATGTGGAGAAAAAGTCTCATGACGGTGTGCTTGTGCGTGTTTACACCCCTGTAGGAAAAAGCAAACAGGGATTGTTTGCATTAGAAGTTGCTGCTAAAGTTCTTCCTTATTATAAGGACTACTTTGATATTGCATATCCATTGCCAAAAATAGACTTGATAGCCATTGCTGATTTTTCAGCTGGTGCTATGGAAAATTGGGGTCTAGTCACTTACAGAGAAACTTGTCTGCTTGTTGATGAGGAGCACACTTCAGCTGTAAGGAGACAGTGGATAGCTTTGGTTGTGGGCCATGAGTTGGCTCACCAGTGGTTTGGTAACTTGGTAACTATGGAATGGTGGACGCATCTGTGGTTGAATGAGGGTTATGCATCATTTGTTGAATTCCTGTGTGTCAATCATCTGTTTCCAGAATATGACATATGGACTCAGTTTGTAACCGAGACATACATACGGTAAGTTATCTAATTAAATAGGTAATAAACTATTGTATAGTATCAACTTGGCTAATTCACCATCTCATCATGATTTTCAAATTTTAAATGTAATGGTTTAATTTAAACTGAAAAAATTGCTAATTCATTGAAGAATAAAATTGGAGCACCGCCAAGCTCATACCTAAAAGTCATTCAACTTAGTGTGTCAGTGTTTTGTTTACATTAAATATACAACAATATATATTATATACATTATTATACATTTTCAGAGCATTAGAATTGGACTGTTTGAAAAATTCACATCCTATTGAAGTCCCTGTGGGTCATCCATCAGAGATAGATGAAATATTTGATGATATTTCTTACAACAAAGGTGCATCAGTTATTAGGATGTTGCATAGATACATTGGTGATGATGATTTTCGCAAAGGCATGAATATTTACCTTACTAGACACCAGGTTAGTTTTTTTTAATAAAAATAAATAATTATTTTATTTTTTTCTCTCTACTAAATATAACGTAAATATTTATTTTTTAAACAGTACAAAAACACATTTACTGAAGATTTATGGGCAGCACTAGAAGAAGCTTCAAATAAGCCTGTAGGAGCTGTCATGTCAACTTGGACCAAGCAAATGGGTTTCCCAATGGTGCAGGTAAAGTAAAATTTATGTTTTACACTAAAATATTTTTCATTGAATTATACATAGTAATAATATTTAGGAAGAATAACATGCTTGTTCTATAATATCAGCGAATCAATATAACTATTGCTATTGTCGAGCACTTACATTTACACTCTAAATGTAATTTAATTTATTACTGTTTCATTGTGTTTATAGCCCATTGTTATGTGGTGGCAAAGTTGAAGTGATTCAGTCCATTGTAATTGTGCTTATGTGTATTTGAATGGTTCGTTGTTTCTAAGTGATACTTATTATTAATAATATATGAAGTGTAATTTTTATTGATAGAAAATGTTTTCTGATATTTTGATTAGTCTCAAGGTCATATTTTTATCTAGCCTTTTTTGTGAAGTGAAATTTACATGTACAGATCAAATATATTTCTAATTACTGTTATACTGATAAAAAAGTAAAAAGTGTAGGTAATTATCTTTTTATAAGAATTAAATTACAATGTAATCAACTTTATGTGCCTGACAATCCTTAATTTTCTCTCCAATTAAAAGCACATTAAACAAATACAGGCTATTATTTAATTAACTATGCTGATAAAACTTTGCATAAGTATGTCATTTATTTTAGTTTTATGAAGGAAAACAATGGCTTTATCTTATCTCAAATAATAATGTTTCTATATTATGCTAGGTTGAACAATATGATAGTGTTATTAACAAAATATAGGTTATTTTATATATTTAGTAATCATCTCTTATTTTATACAGGTACAATGAATTAAAATATGTACATAGAATTGTATTTGTTTAGAGTAAAATGGAAAAAAAGCATTAAGTTTTGTTTTTTTTTTTTTTATTACATAAATAAAATAAATTTATTGAATGAGCACTCCAAACATTATTATTTTATATATATTAGTATTTTCATTTCAATATGATTTTGTGCAATAAAAATGTGCGAAAGCGTGTTAAAAATGTAGTGGATCATCTATATTTGCCCAAACAACATCTTAATAAGTGGAAATGTGTTTGTATAATTTCGGAATATTGTTTCTATAGACAAATGACCAGTCAGAGCCTCTTTCAGTAACACTTGTGACTTTATGTATTTATGGAGGCTTTTTTTTAATTCTTTTAGGTCAGTTCTGAGCAAAGAGGGCCCCATCGTGTATTAAAATTGACACAACAAAAATTCTGTGCTGATGGCAGCCAAGGTGATGATATTATATGGATGGTGCCCATCACTATCTCTACTCAAGAGCAACCTTCTAAGGTAATAAATATTTGGTATCATAGATATCTGATATTGATTTGATATATCATTGACCTAGTTTTTCAAGTTCACTTCCTCATTCAATTGATAAGCTCATGTTATCTTTGATTAAATTGATGATATCTACATATCTTTTTGCATTGATTCAGTGCCAAATGTATTTTTATCACTTAAAGTGAGATATGCATAACATAAATATACTATGAAAAAGTTGTAGATTATACAAATGATAAAACAATTTTATTGCATGAATTGGCTATACAGGTTTTGTATTATTTACATAATATTTTTTATCGTTAATTTCTGTTTATAGAAACAGTCACCAGATAAATTATCAAATGAACAGACAGTACATAAAATATGTGAATGTGATGTTAACATACTTGCAAAACAATCAGCATCTACATTTCCTACTATTGAAAAATTTAAGTTGAAGGATAGTAAAGTAAATAATTATTTAAAACTAATTCTGTAGAAGTAAATAATGTGGTTTTTTGATATTAAATTCGTAACATTACGTTTAAATTTGAAGTGCAGTATCCCTTGTTTTGGTTAATCAAATATGGTAGCTAGAACTGTTTTAAGCATCTGAATAGCTGTTTGCTTATCAATACAATGATTACAAAACAGTCACTTGAAATTCCAGTAAATTTAGCAAAATATTTTTAGTGCTATAGAATTTTTACAACTAGCATTTGTGATAAGATAATATATGCAGCTGAATAATTGTTGATTGTAGGAAATGTATTAATTAATATCGCGTATCGCGATATGAAAAAATAGCAATAAAAAAATCATTTTTTTTTTTGTTTCACAGGTAGCGCTTTCAACAGTTCTGGATAAACATACACAAGAAGTTGTATTAGAAAATGTGGCTGAAGATTCTTGGGTCAAACTGAACCCTGGCACTGTAAGTATTCATCTTTACTAATATTATAAAGCTGAAGAGTTTGTTTGTTTGTTTGTTTGAACGCGCTAATCTCGGGAACTACTGGTCCGATTTGAAAAATTCTTTCGGTGTTAGATAGCCCATTTATCGAGGAAGGTTATAGGCTATATATCATCACGCTACGACCAACAGGGGTGGAGCCACGGGGGTGAAACCGCGCGGTGCAGCTAGTGATTAAATAAAATTAAAATCTCTATGTTTTATGTAATAAGATGTTAACTTTCAATAAGACTGCGTCTTGTTAAATAAGTGTTTAAATTGGTTTCTTATGTCAATTCTTATGCTATATTACTAAATGATCTTGCAGGTTGGATATTATCGCACGCGATATGAGCCAGTACTATTAGAGCGTTTAGTGGGCGCCATTCGAGACGGTTCCTTGCCGCCTCTAGACCGTCTCGGTTTGCTTGACGATTGCTTCGCATTTGTCCAGGCGGGACATGCACACACCAATGAGGTATGTTACATTTATATGTATTTTCCATTCATTTTTAAATCAAAATTAATGTTTGTAAAGCCGAATTTTGCACATGCATAATAAATTATGATGTGAAGTAAAAATTGCCTTATTTCATGTGTTTGTTCTAATGTTATTAAATGCATCAAAATATTTTTAATTTGTATAACTTTGTTTCCAGTCATTGAAACTTATGGAAGCATTCAGCAATGAAACAAATTTCACCGTATGGTCGTCTATAGCGAATTGCTTATCGAAACTTAGCGCTCTATTTTCACACACGGCTCTCGATAAACCGCTCAAAAATTACGGCCGTAAATTGTTTGCCAATGTTACCAAGCGCCTGGGATGGGACGCTGAAGAAAAGGAAAGCCATTTGGATACTCTGCTTAGAAGTTTAGTGCTCAACAGGATGATCAGTTTTGAAGATCCTGATACTATCAAAGAGGCTAAAATCCGGTAAGTTTTTATGAGTGGATGCCATGCGGAATGGATTTTTAAAATTTTAAGGGCCGATTTTTCAATGCTTGGATAAAACTTATCCGTCCAATAAAGTATTACACGATAATATTAAAATGTCACGTAAACTGTCAAATACGGGCAATTAGAATACGTTTTTAAAATGGTAGTTTTATACATTATTCGACGAATAATTGCATTGAAAAATCGGCCCTAGAACATTGGTCAAGATAAAATTAAGAATAATGTAATTTTATGATTTTTGTGAGTAGAAATTGGCTAAATTAGGCGTATTTTAGCTTAAAAAATATATTAAAATGAGAGTTAAGTAAGTATGTTATTTTAAATATGTCGAAACACACTCCAATATTTTTGTAGCGATGTTTTTTAAATAATAAATAAATAATTGTCTGTTAGTTTCGAGAAGCACAGTAGCGGCGCTATATTATGTAATTGTCTGTTAGTTTCGAGAAGCGCAATAGCGTCGCTATAATTATTATGTAATTGTGCCAGTTTCGAGAAGCACAGCAGCGGGTCGTGCCCGCTGCCGGCGGACCTGCGCTCGGCGTGCTACCGCGCGGTGCTGGCGGGCGCGGACGCGGGCACGTTCGAGCGCTTCCTGCAGCTGTACCGCGCGGCCGACCTGCACGAGGAGAAGGACCGCATCAGCCGCGCGCTCGGCGCCGTCAGGGACCCCGCGCTGCTCAACCGAGTGCTCGAGTTCGCTATCTCGGTCAGTTTGTATACGTTTATATCATATAAAAACTTTACGTTAAAAAAATAATGATGTAGTAGTAAATAAATTATGAGTGATTGTTCTATTCAACTATCAAATTAACTCAAAACTAACATTTATTTATTCAATAAGACTTCTTCTAGAAGCACTTTTGAATCGTCATAACAGTTTTCACATTTACAACCTACTAGTTGAATAATTGTGTTTATGGGATGATTTCACAGCTTTATGATGAGTCTGCGGGTGTTTTAAAGTATGTCATTATATGAAGTATGAAATATTTTCAGGATGAAGTACGTTCTCAAGACACGGTGTTCGTGATCGTTTCTGTGGCAGTGAGCAGAAATGGACGTGATTTGGCCTGGCAGTTCTTCAAGGACCACTGGCAGGAATTTATGGACCGTTACCAGGTAAATTTTGGAATCTTTATATTTTGTGCAATTGATTTATTATTTGAAATATATTGGATTTATCGTATAGAATTCGTATCATTGAAAACGAATTGATTGATGAAAGATTCATTTTAAAATTTTGGTAGTTAACGGCAAAACACATCCACCTGTTCTAACAAACTTAATTCACACTTTATCATGACAGGGAGGCTTCCTCCTCGCGCGCCTAGTGAAATCAACGACGGAGAACTTCGCGTCGGAGGCGAGCGCGCGCGAGATAGAGGAGTTCTTCGCGACGCACAAGTCGCCCGGCACCGAGCGCAGTGTGCAGCAGGCGCTGGAGACCGTGCGCCTCAACGCGGCCTGGCTGCGGCGCGACCTCGCCTCCACCACCGCCTACCTGCAGCCCTACCACTGACCGGTGAGTGATATGTGGCTGTACTATTCAATTCAACATAGAGGAACCTTCAAATAGGTATCATTACAGGTATACATTCAGGTAACGCTATCAGATATCCGTTAAAATAGTCTGCGTCGGAAATGAGACGGAACAAACAAAACAGTCGAGGGCGACAAGAGAAGTCGAAAAAATAAAAAGTTTGTAAGTCTCGGGACACAACGCTGAAGTGATAAATTGAAATAGGCTAGCGCAGTGGGTTAAGATCTGAGAGGAGCCTGCCTAGCGTTGCCGTATGCGTGAGAAGTTAAGTCGAACAAGCAAGCGCCGTAACGCGTTACGTAACGAAGCAGTTTACGCTCCGATAAAAGTTATCACTTCAAAAACAAACAGACAATGAACTGTATAAAACATTGTTCAACACGGCAAACGGCGGCGGTAGTTTTTTACATCAATATATTCGATACAAACTTGCTTCCTTATAAATTTATTTACATTACCTAGTATACAGGGTGTCCCACTGTTGGTATACTAAGCTCAAAGGAGGTTATAGTTTTGCATACGCTGAGTACGTACGTACTTTCTTTTTCAATATTTGCACACCCAATCAATGGGTAGAATGTATTAGCCACATAATATTGTAATTAAAAACATCTATAATTTGTAACTACATTCTTGCAAATAAATATAATTTGAATTTGAATTTGAACTACAAGTCCCTTTGCGCTTAGTATACCGATAGTGGGACACCCTGTATAAATTATTTTGTACACATTAAATAATTAGCTAATAGACGGTTTAAACAACAAAAAAAAACTAATTTGTATATATAGATATGTATTCCTTTCAAGGGCGGATCCAGCTTTAGTGCCAGGGGGGGGTCACATAGGCGTGGTCAATTTTCAAAAGCTATATTTTAGTAATTTAATTGATACGTAGATTTAAAAAAAATGGTCAAGTGCGAGTCGGATTGGCGAACCAAGAGTTCCGTACAAACATTTTTATATGTTTTAAATAATTTATGCTTTTTGCGATTTTTCCTTTATCTGTGCTATAAAGACGTAAGTTTCTATTAAATATCAAGATTCTGTGTTCACGGGAAGTACCCTGTAGGTTTTGATTCCTGGCAACACTTGCGAATGTTGATAAGCATGAAATGTATGTTTTAGCAATTTTTCCTCCATCTGTGCCGACATTGCTTTTAACCAAATTTCAGAACTCTGTGTTCACAGGAAGTAGTACAATACCTATAGATTTTGATTCCCTTGCGATAATGTCGAAATTTGCGATAATTTACGGCATAAATGGCTGTATCTTTTGATTGCGTTGGCTTATAAGTTTGATTTTTTCACAACTACAAGGAACCGTAGATTTGAGTATTCGGTATGAATTTCAGATTGATACCTCCACGCGTTCCTGAGAAAAAGGGTCTTGACAGGCAGACAAACTTGAAAAATATATATTTTTTGCAATTATTCCTGTATCTGTACTATAAGATGTTGCTTTGTACCGAATTTCAAGATTCTGAGTTTACGGAAAGTACCCTGTAGGTTTTGAGTTTTGATTCCCTTGCGAATGTCGAAATTTGCGAAATTTTTCACCATTTACGGCTGTATCTTCTGATTCGTTGACATAGAA
Organism: Colias philodice; assembly: GCF_061535455.1. NCBI lineage: Eukaryota > Metazoa > Arthropoda > Insecta > Lepidoptera > Pieridae > Colias > Colias philodice. The sequence continues at coordinate 5,056,929 of NC_143097.1, forward strand.
GTTTGATTTTATTATAGCGTAAAAGTATTTTAGACTTGAGTTTTTGGTATGAATATCAAGTAAATACATGTCAGCGTTCATGAGTAACAGGGTTGTAAGTTAAAATTTTTTTTAATATTTTTTTATATTTTAATCTAAGGAAAAATTCATGCTTTTCGCAATTAGTAAACAAAGTCGTTGTCTCTGTGCCTATGTCCCTATGTATGATTAAATCTTTAAAACTACGCAACGAATTTCGATGCAGTTTTTTTAAAGATAGAGTGATTCAAGAGGAATAGTATATAATTTATAAGGTTTTAGAGAAAGCGGGCGAAGCCGCGAGCGGTAAGCTAGTCTGCGTTATAAGACGTTTGATTGTACTAAATTTCATGACTGTTTACTCGGGAACTATCCTGTAGGTTTTGATTTCTTAGGGAGTGTCGAAAATTTTCAGCAATTACAGCTGCATCTTTTGATTGTAGGTACTACATCTGTGCTATAACACGATACTTTTTATTCAATTTCAAGACTGTGTTTACGGGACAGGCTGCTCCCTGCAGGTATTGAGGTGTTATAGCACAGATGTAGTAATAACTGCGAAAACCCTAATTATTTAATTAAATTAAATAAAAATATATTTTTAAATAATTTTAAACTTACAATCCCTTTACTCATGAACGTCTACATGTATTTCATTGATATTCACATCAGAACTCAGGTCTATAATAACTTAAATCTGTTATTTAATTCAAATTCTATGTCAACGTAATCTGAAGAAAAAGCAATTAGAGCCGCATATTCATTAATTCGCAACTACTTGCAAGGGAATCATCAATCAAAACCTACAAGGTACTTCCCGTGAACACATTCTTGAAATTTGGTTAAAAGCAACGACTTAAGCACTTACAAGCACAGATAAAGAAAAAAATCCTTTAAACAAAATTGTAAAATACAACATAATGAAAAAATATGCTTGCTCGGAGTCCTCGGTGCGCGAGTCCGACGCGCACTTGGCCGATTTTTTGTTGTAATTTGACTTTATTTTATAGTGTTCATTTGAAAAAAAATTGCTATTTTATGTCTTATCCACGAACTGGGATATTTCGATATTTGAGGTTTTGTGTGAAAAGTGTAACAGCAAAAGTTGTAGAAAAAAAATTAATTACATACAACCACAGCATACAACTTTACCATTACACTTTATTCCACAGTTATAGTTTTTTTTTTAATCGAAAAACCTGTTATTTGTCCTTAAATTACGACCACTGGTCGACCCTAATAAACTTTTTCTATAATTTTTGTTATATTCTCTTCCATTACCGTTTGTAATTGATTTCATTGTTCTATATTACTTTATTACACTGGGGTAGATCCCTTTAAAAATAATAAAAAGTGCAAAAAAATCGCAGTCGGATGAAACCCATTAGAAAAGGAGGGGAATATGATGAAAATTAAAGGAAAAATAAATTACGGTCAATCCGAGTTCGGGAAAAGGGAGGGGGGAGCTTTTAAGAGAAAAAAATGGTTTCTCTCGATTTCCGACAAAACTACAAGTCCTACGGAAAAAAGTTCAATGGCAAAGTTGTAGGTAATAAAAAGATCTACAACTTTTGTATTGACAATTTTTTCACATAACCTCAAAATTTAGGTGAAAAATTCAAAAAACCAAGTTTTTGGTTTTTTATTTTTAACTACTTCAAAATTTATTTTTTTTCTACGACATTTGGTAGAAACTTGCTTTATTATGTCCTAAATACACTGTAATTTATTTGATTGAAAATATTTATTTTTTCGCCTTATTTTGAATTAATACCAAAAAAACAACCTAATTTTCAATCGAAAAGTCACCCGTCAAAATATCAGCTTTTTTCAAAAACTTTGGGAGCCTTTTATTCATCAAAATCTCTACTTTTATATGGTGTAAAAAAAATAAACCTTACCATAGTAAATGTTCTCAGGAAATGCTTACAAACAGTGTCATAATTAGCTTTTACTAAATCAGGCACACTTCTCGAACTCTATATCTTCTCTTGTATCGGCTTTTCGGTAATATTTCAAAAGAAAAAAATTATCTGTTCTAAGTATAATATTTTACAGCATATTCAAAAGCAAAATGATGTCGATAAAAACATTTCAGGTAGTTTGAGAAGTGTGCCTGATTTAGTAAAAGCTCATTTTCACACTGTTTGTATGCATTTTCTGAGAACATTTACTATGGTAATGTTTATTTTTTTTACACCATATGAAAGTAGAGATTTCAATGAATAAAAGGCTCCCCAAGTTTTTGAAAAAAGCTGATATTTTGACGGGTGACTTTTCGATTGAAAATTAGGTTGTTTTTTTGGTATTAATTCAAAATAAGGCGAAAAAATAAATATTTTCAGTCAAATAAATTACAGTGTATTTGGGACATAATAAAGCAAGTTTCCACCAAATTTCGTAGAAAAAAATAAATTTTGAAGTAGATAAAAATAAAAAACCAAAAACTTGGTTTTTTGAATTTTTCACCTAAATTTTGAGGTTATGTGAAAAAATTGTCAATACAAAAGTTGTAGATCTTTTTATTATCTACAACTTTGCCATTGAACTTTTTTCCGTAGGACTTGTAGTTTTGTCGGAAATCAAGAGAAACCATTTTTTTCTCTTAAAAGCTCCTTCCTCCCTTTTCCCGAACTCGGATTGACCGTAATTTATTTTTCCTTTAATTTTCATCATATTCCCCTCCTTTTCTAATGGGTTTCATCCGACTGCGATTTTTTTTTGTTTCAAAAATTATCTACTCTAGTCTATATGTCTCAAAATTCAATAAAAACATCATATTGAACAGTATTAATTTGTTAATTTAAAAAAGTTAATATTAAATTAGTGGTCCACTTAGGTTGTGGACCAAGCCCAGGGGGGGGTCATGACCCCGTGACCCCCCCCCTGGATCCGCGCTTGATTCCTTTATACTTGCTACGCACAGAACAGTAAAAACATATAGAAGTGCTATAATGTCATAATTAGTATGAAAACCAGTGTCGCCAAACCCACACATTTAAACCGATAGTTATACAGTACACTACAAGTAAACTATGCCTTTGATTGGACAGCTTAATTTGAGTAAAAACTGACTTAGGTTATAAATTCAGCATTTCAATACCCCAACGCACCATGTTACGGTTTATTTTAGTATAACATCCCTAGGTATATTAGATGTTTTGTTTCTCATTGTACAGAAATTCCAAATTCGAAAACATTCAGCTACTCCACAACAGAGGGCGTTAGTTTTCTATAGATATAACTATGAACCTCAACACATAGAGATAAGGTTGAAATTTGTGTAACTCAACATTAATGACATTAACTTGATATTTATCTGATGCTATGCCCTGAGGGATGTCAGCCTTGTTATCGATAATTCACAAATAAATATTTTTTGTGTATTTTTTTTCTTTCTATTATATGAGTATTATTTAGTAGTAGTACATTATTTATACATGTAGTATAATGTGTCACATTTTGGAGTATGTTTATTTATTATTACTACTAAGTATGTCTTTGTATATTATTATTATTAAATAAAAAACGGAATAGAATAGTATTAATCTATATTTACAAAATACAAACAGAAAATATGCATTATTTTAAATCTTGGAACTGCCGTAGGTTTGCTGTATCGGTGGCCTTTGTTAGACTGCTTAGTGCTGTTCGGCATCCAGTTAACTCGTCACGTTGCATTTATCCATTTCTCTTTTAAATTAGCCTCTTTGGGAAATCTATAAATAAATTGGACAAATGAAAGTTTAATATTTATAATGTTTGTCTTTTCTAAAGTATCGATACTGTCGATATGCGCATTCGTTTGTTTATTGCAATTTGCGATAATATTCCAGTTAGTCTTGTTTGCTGTTCAATCTATAATAGTACTAATTTCTGACGTATTAAGGTTCATTTTGACTAGAAATTTGTATACAATTTTGACAAATTACGACAAGCGAAGTTATAACATAAAATATATTATGTAAAATAAATAAAAATAAGACTTACCGATGGTATGAAATGCCTCCATTGCTGATATTATTTCGTCTGCTATCATTTTTGCACTCTAATAGCGAACAACACGTCCTAATTAATGAATAAATATGGAAAAAAGGTTTGACAGCTGACAACCGACTCAAATATTTTTCTGCGCACAACTGAGAGCAAGTTAGGTGATCTAAACTTATTATTGACACGTGGGCCACGCCCACATCACACTTCTATATGCTGTTACTGTTCTGTGTTGCTACGCTTTATATATATTATATGCTATTTTTAAATAATTGTAAATTAAAAGTACAATTTTTGTTTCAGAATCTTATAACACAAGACTGAAAGCTACAACGAAATATCAAAGCATCATTATTTTCAATTGGGTAAACATTGTATAAGTTTAATTTATTTTCTGACATAATAAAGTATTGTATTAATATTAACTTGTTGTATCTAATTTGTTAATTATTGTAATATTATAATAGAAAAATATTGCGGAAAAGTTAATGAGTTTGAACTTTGGTTTAAAAACACTTTGATTTGATGTCATGTAAAATTAGGACCTATTCACCAAGTAAAAATTGAGTACCATATCAATGTAATGAGTTATTCTTTTCCGTTGAATTTATTTTATATAAATGCACTTTATAGTTTATTATAAATTAAACTTAGCATTTACTTGAATATAACAATACACCAAAACTTGCAAAACAGAAGACAACTGTATAAATGTATAAATTTTAATTTATGTTTATAAAGACTTCTTTTGCGATATTGTAGCTAGTTCGCTATGGTGCTGAATACTTTGTGTTGATTCAAAAATGATTCTGTAATATAATCTTAGTTTTACTAGAAATTCACTTTAGTTGCTTACTAATCATATTATAATATAGTAAGGGGATATCAATAGGCACTTTCTCAACATTCTAAAAATTGTATTTAGTCGTCTTACATTTCCTGTAAAAAATAATATTGGAAGCATCATTTTGATGTAGATAATATTATATTATAAGAAATGTTATAAAGTTACCAGCATTTAATGTCCATTTGTTGTCTTGATTTGTTGTAAGACTGTGTTATTGAAATAAATCGTACAAAAGTACCTGCAAAATGTGTTTTATTTGCATATTGTACTACCTCACTCCTTAGTCCTTAGGGTATTCCACCAGAGATGTGCGAAGGTGCGTAGCGACGGATGTGTTTGTGAAATTAATCAAAGCGTTTAGCGTTTGAAGCTATACTATTTGTTATTTACAAAAACATTCCTAGCACATTATTGGTGGGAAACCCATAGAGGTGCTTTTCCAGTAATAATGCTACATTATATTAATTCACAATTAACTGAAACTAAGTTAAAATCTTATATGTAACTACATAAGTTTGTTTATTTGAACACGCTAATCTGAAGAAGTACTGGACCAATTTTAATAATTCATTATTTCACCGTTAGATATGGAGCTTTAAGTGCTATAGCTATATACGTACCACGACGATTAAAATAAGAAAGCATTCTTTGTGTCCCTTCGTCCAGCATACTCACCATGGAATCCTGATATTTCATGAATGTCAAAAAACTGTTCTGAAATAGTGCTAAATAGTGCCCAAAGGAAAAAAATAGTGCTCTTGTACTTGCGAAGTTATAGCCATAGTTCGATGAGTATGCTGGACGAAGGTTTCGCCCAGCATACTCACCTCCGTCCGGAGAATCTGTATACGCTTCAAACATAATTCTTACTTCAAAAAATAGTTCCCAAATAGTGCCAAACGGTGCCCAAAAAGAAAAAACCTCAAACAGTGCTCGAATAACTTCGGAGTTACAGGCTTCGTTCAGTGAGTATGCTGGGCGTAGGTTCTACGCCCAGCATACTCACCTCAGTGCGCGAATATCGAACGAGCTATAGGAACAATTTACGTCTCAAAAAATTGTGCTTGAAATAGTGCCCAATATCAGTCCAATTTTTGCTTGACTTTTGACCTAGAAAACCATTAAATTTGATTGTAAACTTCTACATACATTACATTGAGTACAGTCGAATACAATATTATTAACTTTCTTTCTAACAATTTTTGTCTTGTGTAAATTATTTGTTTTGTTATATTGTCTATGTAAGGGAGTATTTACTTTAGAATCGCAATATTATTAATTACACATTATTTTAATAATACTTTATAATAATATGATTAAGCCTTCGCGCGTCGCATGGGACCCCGGTAGCTAGGAACAATGATTTTATATATTTGTCTAGATCACGGCGCTTGAAGGATTAAGATATCAAATGAAGTAAATCATGCATGAAAAATAAAGTTGCTGTTATTAATGCTTACATTACAACTGACAAAATTATTCAAAATAATCATTTTCCGGATCAAGGACGGTACCATAGACTATATACTTAATACAGAGATAGATGCGCATCTCTAGGTACGAAAAAAGGGGTGTTGGTTGACGCCCGGGACCAACAGAGGGCGCTTTTAGTTCAAAAAAAATCCGGCAGGTAGCGTTAGTGTCCTTTTCTCTATTATGGTACTGAAAATAGTAAACTTAGGAATTTCATTAAATGAAAGAAATATTAATTAAAAACATTTATTGCTTCAAACACATAATTATTTATACCGTATACATCACTAAACAAACCAATGTTTGGTCACAAAGTATTGGAGTATTCTTAAAAACGAAACTTATTTTTAGCAAAATCATAAATAGCAGATTTTATATTATAATGAATCAACTATAATTTAAGTACTTTTTCATTTTTTTTTAAATAAACTCTAAAGCCTGAATCAATGATTATTTGTTGATAATTGATATTTATGATTTTCTTCTTTTTAAATAAAACTCTAAAGCCTGTTGTTTAACCTGGTCATTCTTATCAAATTTTGATAGCTTTCCGTTTATTATTCTATTTACTCCCTTACACCAACTGTGAATAATTAAATTAATCGCGAGATTATTAATAAAATCAATCAATTCATCTTTATGTTTTTTACACGAAATAACTTGCACAATTCAACATCAGCTTTATTTTTTTCTTAATAAATTTTGATTCAGGACAATCACGTAAACATGCAACAGTTATATAAAAAATATCTGTCATTAAAGTAATGAAGTTTACACTTGGGTGAAATAAAGATTTTTTGGTATAATCAATTTCGTAATTAAAAGAATGCAAATCAACTTCTGATCTACATAAATCATGCATGCAATATTTGCAATTCCTAAAAATCTTTGTTTTGCATTTCTTAATTACATACCCAATAACATACTTTTTTGCCTCGGCATACACCAGTTTATCATTATTTTTTATTTGACCCATCACATTCAATAAGCCATCAATATCACATGCAAAATCATCATTATTTGAATCAATACATTTTTTATCATTTAATAGATTCGCCATTGATTTGAATGCATTATTATCATCATTTTCACAATTGGCTCGCGGGGAGTGCGATGAGTTAAAATTATTAATTATCAATGTTTTAAATGCATTACAAAATTGATTGCAGGAAGGATTTACATTTCTAATTCCATTACTTCTAATACCACTAAAGAAATTTTCTAAAGGATCTTGATTAAAACTTCGGGTTGTTAAACTTTTGATATCATGCTCAGTACTCAAATAATGCCACAATTCTTTAAATGTTTTTATATTTTTTACCCAATTTTTCACAGAAGGAATTGATTCATACTTTATTGATTGAATTCCATTTTTTCTAACTACTGATTTGAATTTAATTGATTCTAAAATCGGAATCAAATCATCCCACAATTTGAAGTGAAGGGAGTTATTTTTTAAGCATTGCTTGTACTGCTTTTCTGACAATTTGTAAGAATGACCATTAAATGTGTCAAACAATTTATCGAAAATTAAAAGAAAATCTGCAGTCCCCTTGCATTCTTCTGGAAGCACATTATGTCCTGAAAAAAAAAAACAATATTTAATAAACTGTCAATATGACTAAGGTGCCTATAAAATCGTTTTTGCTATAATCATAGTTATTTTCACATTATCATATTAATTTATTTTGTGTAAGTAATTCATCTGTAGTGAGGTATTGCTTAGTACATTGTAAATAATGAAAGATATAATCAGGTTAATATCTTACGTGCTAGAAATCTCATTGCACTTGACACCCTCTGACTGAAAACTTGTGCAGCATATTTCACTTTCATTTTAGGTATTTTTTCTTTGATGATATGCATTTCTGTTAGCTTATTCAGTAGTCTTATTTCATCATCTCCATCATCAATGTCAAGTAAAAGCTTTAAATGTTCCCATTTAGCACATTTTGTTTCTCCATTTTGCAAAAACTCTGCATCTTTTTTTAGTAAATTATTACGAACTCCCTTTAACAAATGCGGTGTGTCAAACAACGGGAAAACTTTCATGTTTTCTATTTCAAACGCATTTGATTCATAAATGATCCCCCGTTGTTTATATTTATGTTTTGTGTCTTCTTGGAGCATTTTTATTACTTTTACGTTCGATGATGCTTGGTCACAAATGGTGGCCACAACCCTGAACCCAATATGTTGAAGTTCTTTTATAGCTTCTGTTAAAATTTCTTTTAAATCAGATGCTTTTGTGCAGCTTTTGCAAAATGTGAAACTAATGGCCTGTTTGCTTTTACTTTTTATGCCTTTTATCATCAAGACTAATGCATGATCAGCCAGAGTTTTGTGTCTCCTATCATTCCCCATGTCTTCAAATCCTATGATTTGGCCAGTTGTTATGTTGTACTCTGTTCCTGGTGCCAAAGATATTTCGTCGAATAAAAGTGTAACAAGCTTTTTCTCCGCAGGCAAACTTTGAATAACACTTTTAAGCTCTCTTAATATAGGTTCATTTAGCCCTGGTTCCACAGTGAATTTACTGAGCATAGTTTGCAAGCAACGTTTCGAAGGCAGCACAAACAATTTTTGCAATAATTTATAAGCTTTTGGGCTTTGCTTTAAAATTGTCAGAGACAAAATTTTTTCTGTTATGGTAAATCTTCTACCCTTTGGTTTTTTCAAACATTTGAACTGCAGTTTGGTGAAAGTCTGTATTTCACTAGGTAGTTTTTCAATTACAGACAAAAATGATTTTGAAAATGATAAATTTTTTGCAGCATAAATTTTCTTTTTTTGAGAGTTATATTTTTTTGTTAGCTTTTCCAATTTCTTTGTGATCTTAAAAATGAGCTGGTTTTCTGGATTCTTTTTTGGCCTCAAACGTTTCCGAGAACCTGAAAATAATATTTATATCCATTAATATTAAAATTTTATTATTTTAAAGAGGTGTTGTGTATTTTAATAACACATTTGGTGAAGGATGAAGGATTTAATATAGAGCAGAATAATAACCTGTTATAAAAATCAGAAATATGTTGCTTCTAAAACATTATTGCCAGCTACTGATAGCAGTTGGTGGGCAAGCCCAAATACATTGACAGGCTGCCTCATAGCCTGTATCCTTGTGGTTGAGGGAAATTAATATTATGTAAAGTAACTATTATTATACTAACCAGTTAATTCTGATGTGATAATAGCAGCAGATGTTGAGGATGTAGCAGAGGATGTTGGTTGCAACATATTATGTTCTTCCATGGAATGTTGGTTGGTTGATTGGTTGACTAGTTGTGGTTCTGTAAAATAATAATATGTATAATTACATATGTGTTATTTGTAACTGAAACATGAAGTTTGCAGAACATAACATCACTGTCCCCGGATAATAAAATGATAACTGCAAAAACATAACTTTTCAAGAAAAATAACAAACCAATAAGTGACTATAACTTGCCAAGCAATAGACGCAGAGAGATAAAAAGACTCAATGGTAGTTAATTTTTTAACCTTTTATTATGTTTAAAAAAAGTTTTAAAAACATTATCCAAACTGAAGATAATCAATAATTTAAAAGTTAGTAGCATTTGTCTGATGTCTTAATTTACTAATAAACACATCATTTTATTCTCGTTTATATTGGACAAATGCATTATTGGATAGTATCCAATGAACTTTTATTCTGGTGTTTTTAAATAATACAATATTAGAGTAGTTAATGAACTATTATAAACACAGTAAAAATTCATAAAAAACAGTCTTCCTGATCATCATCTTAATCATCATGTAGATGGACTTACCAGTGGTGCGAAATCATATGATTTTTCCATTTTTTAAGAGAATAAAATGATCATTGCCGATTCGTTTTTCCACAAATATTATTGTAAAAGTTATTGTCACGTAAAGAAACTTATTCACTATCATTATAGATTACAGGAGAAAAATTACAAATAAAAATTGTATAGATGTATTAGGCTACATAAGTTTCAAATATGGCATAACAATAAAACTATAAATATATTATCATTTTATTCTCCGGGGACGGCAACATAACTGTGCTAATGCACAAAAAAGGGATAATTCCCTATGCACTTTTGTAATCTTATTATGTCTATCTGATATTATAGGTACTTAGTATGTATGTCTATATGGAACTTTCAATATATGAATAGCACATAGCTATTAACTATTTAAATAGCATTCCGTTATGAGTGTATTAAAACAATCATAAAATTAATAACAAATAAATCGAAAACAACTTAAAAAGTTAAAACCCATGGTCATATTGGTAAACAATTTGGTGAATGAATATATTGCTTATATATTCACTTACCTAAATTTAATGTTGGAACTGCATTTTTTGTCAATCTGTGACTTGGTAAACAGTAACCTTCCAGAAAGTGGTTGTTACATAATCTAATGGTGTTAAAAATATAATTATCTCCTTTCTCCTGTAATGTTGCAGGAAGCACACTTTTCCAAACATTGAATTTTTCTAAGACCTCATATGATTCAGTTTTGGGATTTGGAAATAAGTGAAGTGGGCCTGAAAATACAAGCATGATATATAATTCATAATAATCTAATTTCATTTGACTGAAATTGCGTATTACTTGATTAAGTTTTCATTCAATAGGGATTACAAAATACAAAGCCATAACCGAAAGGTTTTGCTACTGTAAAGTCCGAAAATATTTATTTGAACTTACCATCATTTTTGCACCCAAAAAAGCAACGTAATCGCGATTTTTTAGGCATTTTAATGTTTGAATCCTTTAATCCTAATCGAAAGGCAAGTCAGTAGTCCAGGTATAGCGCCAAAGTAGATCAGAAAAGCAGTAATCGGTGTCCAAATTCAAAGCCAGGTGGTTTCAGATAATAGTCAGGGTCCGTAATTCCGTCTGTAGATCGCCAAGTCGTAGAAAAATAACAGAAAACACGAGAAATCGCAAATAACAAACCGATAGGTACCAAGAAAACGTAGGTAACGAACTTTTCAAACTCAAATCAACATTAGTCATTAGCAATGTGTTGCTGTTAAAAAAAAAGTACTATTTTCAAAGTAGGCAAAATATATTTAAAATAAATTTACATGATTATTTCAATGTTTCTAATATTCTTACAGTCTTCATTAGTATTTTAAATTTGATAAATTTATAAAATTTATACATAGTCTAACGTTGTACTGCCATCTAGACAGATTTACATGAAACAAACTTTAAAATCAGGAGGTCCTGGATCGTTAGATGGCGCTAGCTTTAGTGTAAAATTTTTAAACATAGGTTTGTTCGGAAGTTTCATGCCCCTGGACGGTACCACAACGTTTACGGAATTGACCTGTATTCCTCATGTGATAAAGTTCAATATAGTGTGGCAGTAATGGATGCACGTACGGTCAATAGGTATGGGGCTTACGACGCGCGGCGCCCGCGACGCTAAACATTTTTTTATATGTATATTATATACAATATTAAAACTACAATTTTTTCTATTTATATTGATTATATTATGAATGTTAACAAAAGCTGTGAACTAGTTAACTATAGTCCTTTTCATTTAGGATGATTCCTGTGACACTTCATCGTGTTCCAAATTACGTATTTTATGTTTAAAAAGTCAAAATAATTTTAGTGCATAATATTTTTATTTTATGGCGGCATTATTACCAAAAATATAAAAATGAAACATCATAAGCTTATAAATCAAAAACAGTATTGTTTAGTTTAATATAATGAAAAATAAAATAAAATAACACAAAAATATAATACCTACGCAATTCGTGTACATGAAATGGATCGTTGAAAAATCATAGAGTTGGAAAATCATATAATCGGCGCCCATCTTGTGATCGTTTGTCAATCGAGTCAATCGTCTGTACGAGTGCGTCAGCCTTGTATACAAGTTGTATTTTTATATTGATACTCTACGTGGTATTCTGTTATTTTTACTAATTGTTATTGTTGACTTTTTGTTGCTGTTGTTTGCTAAGCTTCCTTAGTTAATTGTTGGCGAAATGCCGAAAAAACTAATTTTGGTACTTTATTCAAATCGATTTCATTTCTATATAGAATATTATCGATTATCGGAAACAATTGATACGATTTCAGTAACCGACATCTCTACACGTGTCAAAAATCGATGTGTCACAGAAATCATCTTAGGTGGAAAGGACTATAGAATTCTGATTACTTTGGCCCTTTAAATAGTAATAAATAACGTAAGTAATTAAAAATGTTTTTTATTGCTAAACCTTTCATTGATGAAACTATTGGAAAGAGTTTTAAAAATTTGTATAACTATGTCACAGTACTAGTTTTGACTGGTTATAAGTTTTGCCTGCAACATATATACAAAAAGAAACTGTATAATTTCCTTTTTACAATTTTTCAAGATATTAATTTTATTGGCTGCAAATGACTGTTTTTATTCAGACAAACACACAATGCATTGAAGTAATAGACTTCATTTACGCTTAAAGCACACCCCGGACACTCCATACAAAATGATCGTTTTGACACTTGACAGTCACACTGTAGAGACTGCAAATGTGTGTGTTAACGCTTTATGGTTGGCACATTTGTGACTAGCGTAAAAAAAATTCGCGTTTTTCTGATGAAATACATCCGTAAACAGCACAATATCTAACCATTTTCTACGAAAAACGATAATCACAAATCCAAAATAATAAAATTACTTTAAGTCAATTTGATTAATGTTGTCAATCTTCGTTGCGTATCGTCCTTGCAGAAAAATATGGCCCATTTTATGTCTGATCGCGCGGGGGTGAGGTAAGTTTAATTTTGGCGGGAGGCGGAGAGTGTCCGTTCTGTAGCGTTTAGCTACTATTATGTATTCTGTGCTTAAAGTTTCATTCATTTATTATTATTTATAAATTTAAAATAATGCATTTAATCGAAAGTTTTTGACATGTGAGAAAATACCATAATTATTTCCAATAACATGAAGTCTACAATTAGAAAGTTTAATATTTTTGTCCAAAAACATGTGTCGACGACTGTACCCCATTTTACGTTAGTATGTAGAAGTTTACATTAAAATTTAATGGTTTTCTAAGTCAAAAGTCAAGCAAAAATTGGACTGATATTGGGCACTATTTCAAGTACAATTTTTTGAGACGTAAATTATACCTATAGCTCGTTCGATATTCGCGCACTGAGGTGAGTATGCTGGGCGTAGAACCTACGCCCAGCATACTCACTGAACGAAGCCTATAACTCCGAAGTTATTCGAGCACTGTTTTTTCTTTTTGGGCACCGTTTGGCACTATTTGGGAACTATTTTTTGAAGTATGAATTATGTTTGAAGCGTATACAGATTCTCCGGACGGAGGTGAGTATGCTGGGCGAAACCTTCGTCCAGCATACTCATCGAACTATGGCTATAACTTCGCAAGTACAAGAGCACTATTTTTTTCCTTTGGGCACTATTTAGCACTATTTCAGAACAGTTTTTTGACATTCATGAAATATCAGGATTCCATGGTGAGTTGTGGTGAGTATGCTGGACGAAGGGACACCATTCTTTCTTGATTATTTTTTGTAAGTCTATATTATACTAGATTTCCGCCCGCGGCTTCGCCCGCGTTTTCAAAGGAAAACCCGCATAGTTCCCGTTCCCGTGGGATTTCCGGGATAAAACCTATCCTATGTATTAATCCAAGTTACCCTCTATATGTGTGCTAAATTTCATTGTAATCGGTTCAGTAGTTTTTACGTGAAAGAGTAACAAACATCCATACATCCAAACATCCATACAAACTTTCGCCTTTATAATAGTATTAAGATTAAGATTACTAGCTTTCTGCCCGCTTTGCCTCAAAATGCCGTGGCTTTTTTATGATGTTTATTTCCAAAACATCTAATATCTATTAGATATTAGATGTTTTGGAAAGTTTGGAAGGAAAGTTGTGCAAGGATGTTTGTTACTCTTTCACGTAAAAACTACTGAACCGATTACAATGAAATTTAGCACACATATAGAGGGTAACTTGGATTAACACATAGGATAGATTTTATCCCGGAAATCCCACGGGAACGGGAACTATGCGGGTTTTCCTTTGCAAACGCGGGCGAAGCCGCGGGCGGAAATCTAGTCATAAATGAAATGTAAAAAACCGCAGAGATCTTGAAAAAAAGTTTTTAGCAGCTGTAAATTTTATTACCAAATTAATTCACATGTAAAAGTTGATCAAATAATTAATAACGATTCAAAAAGTTGACCGCCTCCTTGGTAGGTGCAGTCTGTAGTTGACGCGTGAGTGTAGAACCGAGGGAGGAGTCCTGGGTTCGATTCCCGGTGGAAACGAATAAAAAAAGGTCCCTGTCTGGCAGGACTCAGAAGGCTGATCACCTACTTGTCCCTAAAGAAAATGGATCAGTGAAACAGATGTATGAAATATGAATAATGCATCTATCCGGTGCCCTCACTAGGGGACACGGGACTTCACAAAAAGTTGCAAGAATGGTATGTTACATAATAGAAATTGGAATATACCCAATGAATATAACACGCATTTTAACTGCACCTTTGAGGTAATGTACTAAGCGCGTTTTTAACGTGAATTCTCCAGCATTCATCAATGTCGTTTTCTCAATATTATTATTATTTTCTAAGAACGTTTTTTTTATATTATTTAAAGTACATAATAATAAAATTTCAAATCATCATAATTATAAGATCGTTTAGTTTTTTCGTTGAGATTCAATTTTATAACTGAAACTTGAAGTCAAATTGTTCATGTAGAATGTTGTATTAAAGACTAGCAATGCCCTGCGGTTTCACCCGCATAGATAGCGATATCGTTACTGGTTACAGTGAAAAGTCTACTATTATAGGTTGGACTATAGGTTTAATTTTTAATCACATGAAAATCACCTTTAGGTCCCGTCCCGCACTACGGCCTTTTTTTTTAGTGGGGAAATCTTTCATAGATACCACGGCCTCTGGGTTATGTCGGATTCCTACCGACCAAAACCCCACTGTGTTCCGTCAAGACGCATATTGGTAGAATTCCTCCGTGACCCCCGCACTACGGCCTGCTCGAACAGTATACCTACTATTTTCTGTAGATTGACACTTTTAAAAATTCGTTATATCTTTTGAATGGAAAAAAGTATTTTGCTGGTATTGAAACAGTCTATAATAAAACATCATTTAATGGGATAAGGATTAATATATGTGTATGGATAACATGGTTTGATTACTGTCGGCACTTCTATTTACTTTGAAAACGTAAAAAAGTTGTTGTAGTAACACTGAAGATGGACATAATATGGTATCGCGGACTTTCTTGTAGATATTGATCCATTCTATAATACCGTAGAATATTTTTTTGTTCTATCTTCAATAGATTCCGCAGCGCACGCGATGACAGAAGTTTTATTGAGGATTTTTTTACACCTTGGGTTACATTATTGCATTTTTGGTAAGGATCTCTAATTTTTTTTGAAAATGCAATATAGCCTATGTTGCTCAGTAAAGATGCAGCTTTCTAATGGTGAAAGAATTTTTGAAATCGGTCCAGTAGTTTTTGCGTGAAAACCATACATACATACATACATACTTACAAACTTTTCCTCTTTATAATATTAGTATAGATAAGAAATAAAAAATAAAACACCTCATAAAACAGTACATCTATATTGCACTATAACATCTCACTTTGTATTATACAAATTAAAGGTGACTATTATACTATACATAAATTATAAAAACACAAAATTATAGTACTCAGAAGGTACTCAGTTACTCTACAACACAAATCATCACACAAAACATTCTAATTTTATAGGCGGGTGGATATTGGAATAAAGGATAAACAATCGAACAGAATTAGTGATAATGGCACGCATAATTTACAAATAAACAAGACATTGAATCATTAAATATATCTAAGTAATTAATTTCTACCACACATACAAAAATATAGATTTAACACACACAGTGAAGACAATATAAGTTATGCAAAAAAGACAAGCCACATACTTGTTATGAAAAAATCACAGAACGTTTTATTAGACTGTGATTTAGCATCTGTAGGCGAACACTATCTAAATAGATAAGAATTACATAGTATTGCTTAAATAGTTTAATTACAACCATGTTCATAAAGGTACAAATAACATACATCTTCTCAACAATGTAATATCTATTAAGAGAGAATTTTAATAGATAGTCTAATAATGTTTGATCCAGAACAACTATATACATAATGGTCAGTCTACATCTAAATAATAATAAATTATACTCTCACGTCTAAATTCTAGAGAGGAAGGGATGTGAGGAATTCAAATAATTATAGCAATACTTGAAACTTCTACTGTAACGAATACTACATTATGTTTAAGAAAACAGTCGTAATGCTGTGTTTGTTATTATTTATGTACCTTGATTGCAATTTCCAACTATCATACTATTTATTGCATTAGCTAAATTTCATTGTATATTCTACATATACAACTTTATCATCTAACTGCTACAATAATTACTTTTAAATCTGGTAATATTGCTCCAGAAATTCGTTATTTATTGAAATCTATAATATATTAATTTATATAAAGATCTTTTAATTAAGCTGTAAAAATCAAGAATAATTTGCATAGCCTGCATACTACATATATCGTAATATTTAAAATAAAATTTGGATTTAAGACCATAATATTTGTTATCAATACTATAAAGTATGAGCAGCATTTAATCGTGTAATTAATTTTTCTGCTTTATATTAATTATGAATATGTATGTAAATACATTATATGGTAATTTTACATTTTTATTCTCTTTACGTGTAATTCACACACACAAACACACACACTTGTACATAAGATTCGGACGGTATAGTAATAAAATTGTAAAAATAAAGATAATAAAATCATATAAAACAAATACAAATATTATCTGTGTAAATACACAGAAATAAATCACTTCCAATGAAATATAATGTTAAAAAATATTGACCTAAATATATATATATTAATTTTGTGTAAATCTGTTTCTTTTCTAAATCTACATGATACAAACTTATATTAAAAAATGCATTGACTAGACTTTGATTCAATTTTTTTTTTTTGAAGCGTAATAGATGTTAATAATAAGGCGTCGAAACTATTTTCTATACAACTGAAATAGAATAGACGTTATAGTTCAATATTTCACTAACCAAACATATTGTTTAGAGAGTAGGGTAAGGTATTTATTAACATTATATAAAGATTTAACATGAAAGATTTAAATCTTTTTTAATATACTCCATTAGTAGTATATAAATTCAGGAGCATCGAATGCGTATTATATCTGCTTGAAAAACGTCATTAGCAAATACAAAAATCGGGGCATTCAATATCATTCATATGGTGCATTAATAATTAATAATTTCAAATAAAACTTGAGCAAACAGCTATTTTTGTAAAAGTCAATTTGTAGAGAATTTATGAAATGTTTAATAAATATTGCAGTAAAGACTTATACTTTCAAATTTTATAAGGGTTTTTATTAAAAATTAAGTATACTAAAAAAGCTTATCTGACAACTTACAAAGGTAGTTTGCATCGTAACCAAAATTGGACCGCCCATTACTTTAATAATACTTTCGAGGTGCGCATATTTATTTTTATTACAAATCATCATCAGCACAGCGTAATAATATAACGAAGCTTATAAAATATAATATCGAAAATAGTCATTATATCATTCGAGATTCTGTAAAGTCTTTTAATTGAATATAATTACAGGCATATTGCACAAACTCTATGAATTGACTATTAACATTTTAGCATAAAGTGTATATCTGGTATTTTAATCAATATATTGAATACAAATTGTACTTTTGGCTGGGTAGGCTAAGGGCTATTAAGAAAATTTCGGCGGGATTTCGCGAACCGAACGCTGTAATTGTTTAGTCCATTTATCCATCATTATTGTTTGTTTCACTTTCGCCGTGTCATAACTGAGTTTTTGGGCGCGAAATTCTGCCGCGTAGTTTTCGTTACGTTTTCCCTGGCCACAAGCGGATAGTATGTTACTCGATGATGACGCATCGCGGCAGATGTTCATGCAAGTAGTCGAATAGTTCGGGCGAAGCGCCCGGGCAGTTTGTGAGCTCCAGTTCGCGCAACTGGCGCAGCTGGATCAGACTCGATAGCCCAGCAGAGGTTAGCAACGGGCACCCTGAAATATAATGCTCATATAAAATAATGGCTTTAATCCATAACTTCTTTAGTGTTGTACTCATTCTCAAATCCACACATAAAAAACTTCGTTAAAAATCGGACATGGGAAGATCAGCGCTGCGTCTGCTTTGTAGATTAGTTTGAAATGAAATGAATGTCTAGACTCTAGAGCCATATAGTGTGGTATACTGCAGTGCACATGTAGTATGCTGCAGTGTGATACAGTACCGGCCAGCGAGAGCAGCTGCAGCGCGCGCATGCCGCACAGGTGCTGCACGCCGAAGTCCTGCAGTGCACATGTAGTGTGCTGCAGTGTGATACAGTACCGGCCAGCGAGAGCAGCTGCAGCGCGCGCATGCCGCACAGGTGCTGCACGCCGAAGTCCTGCAGTGCACATGTAGTGTGCTGCAGTGTGATACAGTACCGGCCAGCGAGAGCAGCTGCAGCGCGCGCATGCCGCACAGGTGCTGCACGCCGAAGTCCTGCAGTGCACATGTAGTGTGCTGCAGTGTGATACAGTACCGGCCAGCGAGAGCAGCTGCAGCGCGCGCATGCCGCACAGGTGCTGCACGCCGAAGTCGCGCAGCTGCGAGCACCAACGCAGCCACAGCGCGACCAGCGACTGCATCGTGCTCACGTAGCCCACGCCGATGTCCGTTATGTGCACGCATCTGATGTTAATATTTATATTTTATTTATTGTAAACAAAAAAATACTTCAAAAACAAATTAATATCAGTATTATTAAATGAAAAGAAATAAACTACTCAGCACAACATTTTTTTTTATGGAGTGGTAACATAATTTACCTATCAAGTGTTAACTCTTCAAGCTGATTAAGATCACAGGCAATGTACTCCAAGGCATTATCGGTAACCCGCGGACACCAGCTCAGATCGAGACTGCGGAGACGAGGCAAGTTTTCCGCAACTAGTTCCACTCCTTCATCAGTAACTTTGCTGCAGCCACTCAGTGATAGCACAGTGAGGTTAGGTAACGAGTGCACTGGAATGATAATGGAAAGGTTGATTATAAGATAGTAATTACTAGATAGTATTGATTGAAGACAATTACATAAAAAAAACAAATATCATAATTTACAACTTTCTCTTAAACACTTTTCGATATTTTAACTGTTTAATGTGATACAAAGAAAGGTTCATAAGAAATTCAAAGTAAGCTGGTGATGATAAATCATAAATAATTCTTACTTGATCTCACTTACCTATATTAACAACTCCATGGTTGGTGAGTTCCCAACAACTATGTAAGCGCAATATACTTAGCGATGCACTTTGCTTTTGTGAGAAATAACCCAGTGCTGCATCTGTGACATGATACGCTTGCAGCGAAAACTCATACAGAGATGGTAGAAGTTGTGCCACAGCTCCAACCTGTTTTAGAAACCAAATTATTTGTATTCATATTTACTGAAATATTTCAGTAATAAACATATTATTAATATTATGACATCTCAATTATGTATAATAAACCTTTAATAGTTTTCCAAATATTTCATGAACACATTGTTATCTCTTTTTTCTTAACTTTAATCAATTTTATCTATTTTATGAATTTTACTTGTGTTTTTGAGAACTTGGAAACATACATTCAATAAATACTTTAAAAATACCAAATTTGTCTGAAAACTTACAGCTTCATCAGCAATGTTAATGCAATCAGTAAGTGTGAGTGAAACAATCCTTGGTGTTAAACATGCCCATATACCAGCTTCAGTTATTTCATTACAGCCAGTTAGTTCTAGTTCAAAAAGAACCTAAAAATGAAACATTCTTGTTAGAATAAGCTGTATGATACATTATGATGTTAATTAGTTTGATTAAATGTATACACACCTCTAAATGATCCAGAACTGATTCCAAGCCCCTGTCTGTTACTGTGCAGCCCTTCAAGCTTAAAGCATTAACATGGTTAGATGATAGTGGAAATATTCGAATGAATTCATTGATGTCATCATCAGAAGCTGCTATGAGAACCAAACCTCGAATACCTCTTCTAACAATTGAATTATAAAATCTTTGCATGCAACATTCTGATTCAGATCTACTTTCACGCAAATCTACAACTGCCACAAGACCCGTCCACCAGCGGGTAGATGAATACAGTATATCTCTCCATTTAGTGCAAACTTGAGCAAGCGTTCTCCTATCATTAGAGTTAAAGTAAAGGAAAAATTTTTCTAGAAATCTTTCTTCTAAAATAAACTGACTCCAGATGAGCGGCCGGGGTGCGGGTCGGCGTCTGCGCGGTATTCTGGGAGCGGAGGTGGCGGGGCCGCATAGTGCGTTTGCAACTCGTTCTACGACGCCAGGTGATCTCTTCCTGCCGCGCAGTCCGAGGCCGGTGATCCGCCGCGACAGTTCTGCGGAGGCGCGCTCCACGACGCCCTGTGCTGACACCGATGACATCTTCACCTTCACGCGGCGTATGGTGTCGGCCGTCCGCCCGCCCCCGGAGGCTGCGCCGCTAGCTCCGTGCTCACAACCCGCCACTTTGCCGCTGATAATATTAATATAAAGATTACTGTACAATTTTAACACATATCAGTCATAAACCAAATTACCTAAAATGCTATTAGCATATATGTGTAGGTACAAGCAGACATTGATTACCTACTGCTTAATTATTTCAATCAACATTACATCTTTTCAAAATTACTCTATAAATACTTTCAATTATAATATTACAATATGAGAGACATGAAGGAAGTTTAGGCAAATTTACTCTATAAATACTTTCAATTATAATATTACAATATGAGAGACATGAAGGAAGTTTAGGCAAATTTATATCAATACTAGCGTTCCGCCCCGGCTTCGCCCGTGGTACATATTTACGTTTTCTCTACATAAGAACCATCCTCGTACTTCAAGGAATATAATAAAAAAAGAATTATCGAAATCGGTTCAGCCGTTCTCAAGTTATGCGCTTACCAACACATTTTGGGATTCATTTTTATATTATCAATATTATGTGTATTTATTTGTCTGATAAGTCTTTGTTACATGATTATTTTATAACCTGGATTTGGTACAGCTTTCTTTTTCGTGATGAAAAACTTATTACTGTTATTATTATTATCATCCATGGTATGTAAAGTAATAATCTTAATCACTTTGAAATAATCTGTATGGCGATTCAAATAATATTGACGCAAAAAAATATTAGTGCCAAGCTGAAAACTATTTTTCTAATAATTAACGACTTTTGTTTCTGATATTTATTTATATTTTCATATTTTGATCAGTAATCAGGTAAAAAAAATAGTTTTGCATAAAATACGCAAATGATCATATTTTGTAATGATGAATGATTTGAAACATATTTTAAAGTGAAACGTTGGAAACTGAATTTACTGAAACAGTATTGAAAATGAGATTTATATCATATAATCTTCATATATTTTATATATTCAAATATAAATGTTTTAATAAAAATCAATGAAATAAAGTACAAACCTATAAATATGTATCCAGTTTTAAAATCCACATCTTGTTTAGAAAAAAAATGAAATAGCGCTATTCCTAAATAGATTTATTTTTCTCAAGACAAAGTAACTTATAAATAAACCAACTGTAATGCCCTAAAAATTAAAATAACCCTAAAATTGCCCCAAAAGTAAATTACAAAAAATTACAAATGACGCTGTCATTCAACCTACAATGCACAGAAATAACACAGATGAAAAATATTTTATAGATAATATTTCATACAGATTAACGTTAGCTACCTGTCTCAACCACAGATATATAAACATTACTTGAATTATATTTGGATGTCTGTGATCTCAACACAGAATCTATTCACACTCGTATGTATCACAGAATAAATAAATAAATAAATAAAAATTCTTTATTGACAATAGAATACAACATTTTGAAATACTGAAGTCTCTGACTCCCAAACTAGGTAAAACCTGTATGTCAGGAGTCAGGGTACAGAGCAAGTAGCTTAGAGTATATAATATTACAATAGTATAGAGCGCGTGTATTGCGGCGCTGACTCCACGAGCGAGAGAATCGCGACGAGTCCGCCCTTATATCGTCGGATAATCTCCACGAACGAGCGATAATTCCGCCGCGTATCGTCGTGAGTCGTAACAGAATCGCAGCGTTTCCGCGGCGACTCGTAACAATATCGCCACGTTTCCTTGAAGAGAAGACCAGAGGCAACGCTGAAATGCCGCTGCGTTTGACAGCGCGCCCGCTGCGCACTCGTCGCTAGCCCGCCGCGACTAGCAGCGGACTAGCGACGATGTAATGACGTTTCGCGCGCTCATTGCCACTCGTCGCATCGCGGCGATAATATCGCCGTGTGGAGACGGTTCCATAGAGAGTGTATAGAAATACGTGGCACGACGATAATATCGCCGCGATTCTCTCGCTCGTGGAGTCAGCGCCTTTTAGTGCACATCGTAGGGCGTATTCAGAAAGAAAGCTTGAAACTTATAAGCGCTTATAAGCGCTTATAAGTTTCAAGCTTTCTTTCTGAATACGCCCGTAGGCAGATGAGCTATAGATACTATATAGATGTGTGTGTGACAAATAGGGATGGGTAGGTATCAATTATTGCGTGTTGAACTATCGATAAGTTATGTAAATAAATATGTATCATAAGTAAATTTTATGTTCAATAAGTCATTAAAGGAAAAACATATGATTTATTCAAAGTATGTAATTTTAAATTTTTTTACCAACTGAATAAAGTTGGTTTATTCCATTTGAATATTTCTTGTATTCATTATAAGTACTTTAAAAAAATATGTTTTATTGGAATATCAGAAAAACGTGAGTACTTTTTAAATAATAAAGTTAATAAAAATAAAAGATCGGGTTTAGTGCTATTTCTTTAATAATAAATCAAAAAATAATAATAATGTTATAAAAATGTTAAATAAAAATAAGAAATAATTAATAATTTAAAATGATAATATAATTATTAAAAATGTTGTGTGGTTTTATGAAACCACGGTAAAAGTGAAACTGTTCGAACGGTTCCGAACACTGCTTTGTGTAGCGCATGTCGCGTGACGGTCGGCTGCCGAGTAGGTATACCTACTCGGCAGCCGCGATACACGCGACATGCGCTACACAGACCAAAAAGTTTGAGACGATGTAATAAAGGTTTCACTTTAATAAATAATATTAATAATTTTTTTTATTTAATTTTATCCATTCTTCTATCAAAATCTTCAAAATCAATTTAGCGGTTCAGAAAATATATCGTAACATTACATACTTTACATTTACACTATAATTCGCATTCATAATATTAGAAAGTGTATCATACAAAACACACCACAAATTTATTTATAATACATTTTTAGAACAGTTTTAATTTTAAAGTTAAATATATAATTTGTTAAAATATAGTTCTTCTAGTAAACTTTATATCGAGTACAGCGTTGGTCAGGTCACATAACTACGATCACGTGGCGGCTGTGAGGCGCGCGAGCGAGCCTTCGCGTGTCCCCCTCCCACCTCCCCTTCACCCCCGCGATGCTAAATTTATTTTCATAAAAATAAGTATAACAATCGACTTACTGATGAAATGTGATACTGGATTTCAATTTTGTGTATTTTCTAGTATCGTTTTTGCATGATAGAACTGCACATTTTACCATGTATAATCGTAAATATTTAAAAAATTCCAGAGCAACGCACTCCGACAGCACTCAACGACGACTACGAGCGCTCGCGGCAGGAACGCCATGTTGTTCCCACCTGTGCCTACTGTTCCCACTTGGTTATTCGCACTCTATAGATAGTATATATACTCTAAGGCAAGTAGCGACTCGTATATTTTGTAGGTTGCTTGTAGGTTGCAATAAGGTTGCAATACAAACGGAAAGTGAATGTAGGTCTTTATTCTATAGATAATCAAAATGTCATGTCAGTTGTCACTTGGCATCTTTGATTGTCATTAAATTGTCATTCACCATTTTTAAAATCTACTGTTTTCATGTGTGTTGTTCGGTTTCGGTTATTTTATGCATAACCGGTGATTTTTGTCTGATTATAACGTTTTATTTCCTTAATACTTATAAAATCACATTTGTTATTCATTCACCGTCAAAGTTATCTAGGTCTAAAATTATATATCTGTTAAAATGGAGTTTGCAGATGCGATACCGGTAACATTCAAAGAAATAACTCCAAACCATAATCTACTCGAAAAATGGAAAGAAATTGTTCTTAATACAGGTTTGTTTTTTTAATTATGGTTCATCGGGAGTGTATCTTTTGTTAATATTATTGTAACCTCTTCATTGCCCACAGGTGGTACTCATAGTACCCTACAAGATATAAAGTTACCACATAAAGCCGGTGGTTATTGGTACAAGGACTCTGATAAAGCTAGTACACGGAATAGATTTATTTACTGGTATGATTTTACTTCAAATAAGTAATGAATTTCTTTCTTCCCCAGTGATTAAGACAGATCAAGACATGATTTTTTATTTTTATTTTAGGCAAACTACATCAGATTCCATAGAATTTACAGAAGCTTCATTGGATGTTAATGTGTCAGCATGTAATTTAAGATGTAAAGTTGCTCCTGTAACTCCACCGTTGAATAATATAACTTTCTATGAAAGAACTTCATCTCAACAAATTGTAATTTTGGCTGCCACAGTATCATCAGTTCATAGATTAATATTTCCCCATCCTGAAAGCTTGGATAGAAAGGTGATAATAATGACTAAATTATTTACTATTTAAATAGCTATTGTGTAAAATAAAATATATTATAGTTATATCTTTTATTTCAGTCTACTTTTGGATCCCTAAGCAATACAACCACTTCAATATTTTATGATACGAGTGCTGTTAATAATCCAAATAATTATTATATTCTCAATCAGTATTCTATTTCTAGTGAGTACAATCTTTATTTATATTTTGAGCAAATTAATTAAAAATGCAAAAGCAAAATAATTAATACTAATAAAAATGACTTACTTTTAGATACGGGTGTAGCTCATTCCTGTGCATCCATATTAAGAGACAATGGAGAGGCAGTTTTTGCTTTGGCATTTGGTTATGGGGGAGAAGGAGGCTTGTTACTTGTGAAGCTGCCAGTAACAGGTGCAGCTGTCACCACTGTTTTGAAGAGAGAATCAAATGTACCAAGATTTCTTTCTGGACTTACTGGTGCTTTAAGGTACTAAATTGTTTTAATAGCAGTATTAATCTAAAAATATTATTAGGATTAATCCACTACTAGCTGTGTGCCACGGTTTTACCTGCAGTGCCCTGCCCCCGTTGCCCTTAGCGAGATGATATATTAAGCCTTCCTCGATAAATGGGCTATCTAACACCGAAAGAATTATTCAAATCTGACCAGTAGTTCCACAAATTAGCGCGTTAAATAAATAAACTCTTCAGCTTTATAATATTTGTATAGATTCAAATTTGGTTACTAAAATAATTGTGTTTGTAAATATAATACTATTAAAAGTGTTGTAAAAAATTTCTCATAAAGCCTGTATTATTATTTATTATAGAGGGAAAACTAACACAGATGGTGTAGAGACTTATGGAGTTGTGCTCACAAATGGACTAGCAATAGTAATATGCGGAGATACATGTTTGCGAGCTTGGCATTTTGATGAGGGTGGAGCCCCAATTTCGGTGTCTGCTCCTCTATCACAGACATTGGCTAAACCAAAGCCACCACGTAAGTCAATTGTATAAATAAAAAAAAAGTTTGTAAAATCCAAAAGTGCACGCCTCATAATTTTTTTTAATAATTATTATTTTTGTTTATTTAATAACAATTAAACCACATCGAATCAGACCCTGAAAAATGAAAGGGTTCTATTCCTGAGCATACTCAAGCGTAAGAGAAAAAAAAAAGACTCGATTAGTAAAGTATTTCGGTCGCTATCGTGTTAACAAGAAAATCCTCCGCACATACAGCCAACCGGACGTCCAAGACAGAACTTTTTTAAACTGTTTTTTAACTAGTTTAAATAACAAAAATGACATCAAAAATATCATGAATGTTAAAAATAGTGTTTTTTCTTAATATGTGTGTGTATGTATTATCTTACAAGTGCAATGTATGATACATAAAGACATTTTAAGTTTGAAAAATCAGATGTTTTGCGCGAAGTGACAGTAGTACCCACCTCAACGCTTCGCTTATGAGGCGTGCAAAAAATTGATTCATATTTATTGATAACTAGCGGTTCGCCCTGGCTTCGCCCATGGTACATATTTACGTTTTCTCTACATAAGAACCATCCTCATACTTCAAGGTATATAATAAATAAGAATTTATCGAAATCGGTCCACCCGTTCACGCGTGATGCCTCTACCAATGAAAATGGGTTTTATTTTTATATATACTTATAGATATGATTGTTACTATGCGTAAAAGAAAAAAACAAATGTGAACACATTAAATGTAATATTATTTATTTTTGTATTAAAAAATAATATTTTTCTCTCTATTATATATTATGTGATTTCCCATTGCAGCACATGGCCATATGCTTCAAAGTACAATTGGCTTAGATGGAAGCACAATATTAGTAGCATACTTATCATTCCCAAATGAGTCTGAATTCATTGTTATGAAGATGCATGATGCAGGAGCTGCAGGTGTTAAATTTTCACAAATTTGTCACATTTTTGGGCCCCAGGTACTTTTTAGATATTGTAATTGATCTTGCTTCTAACGATAGAAATGGTCATATTAATATATCATTTACATTTGAATAATTTCAGTTGGACCTCCTTGATTATACTATTGGTTATGGTGACAACAGTCATGTAATTTGGGCATTGTGGTCACAACCAGATGGGGATGCTGTGATAACAAGTAAGTAAAATGTTACATGGATTTGATTTTATTCTGCAATGCCAAGTATAACCTTCAATTATTGTACTTAGATTTCTTGGGAACATAAAAAAAAAACTTTGTTAGTGGTAGTTTTAAGTTCATAATAAATTGTTTATGATTTATTTATTTTTTTCATGTGCTGAATGTTTCACATACATTGCCATATTACCTAAAATACATGCATTTTATTTCCAAAGGTAGCGCCATAGGTCCCGAAGTATCATGGCGTGCAGTAGCAACCAAAGAGCCCCTGTCTCCACTACCCCAATTATCGTCACACCAACAATATCGCGATCGCTTGTTGGCCACTGGTCTATTCCCTTCTTGTGTTATTAAGAAGGCTCTTGTGGTGAGTGTTTACAAATTGCGTCTTGTATTTCTGCATGAACGAAAACATTCGCCTTATTTTCTACTAATTAAATGTTTTATTTTTAAAGTATATTAGTAATAACATACACAAAGTAAAAGTAGAGATATTTTGGCTATGTTTAAAATTTATTTGTCTTAAATTAACAATAACGAATTATTCTTAAGTCTTTTAAGAACCTTAATTCAATAAAAAAGTATTATTTATTTTTCGTACTGTATACCAGATCTATCGCCGCACATGGGGTGGCAATGAGCAAGTGATCGAGACAGATTTGGGTGAGGCTTGTGTGAACGCAGTGCAAGCGCGTCTACGCAATCTCACCGCGAGGGCCGCGGCACCAGACCACTCGCATCTCTTGCATAAGTACGTAATTAACTATTGTTTGATTTTGTTTTGTAGGTTCTTTTAATATAAATCTTATAACGAAAATAAAAGGATTTGGATTTAATAAATTTTGGTATTAGCCTCAATGCCAGATGCCAGTTGTAATAATATGAATGATAACCTGCAAAAATTTTGTAATCACTTTTAATGATAAATGTATTTATTCTATTTTTTGTTTTTATATAGATGTTGGTCAGACCTCTACAGTTGGTGTATGCAGTATATGGAGGGATTGCAAAAGCCATTAGGTTTAATGGTTACTAAACATGTAAGTCAAAATTAGGAATCTAAAAAGACACACCTCTATTTCATTACATGTTATAAAGTTTTAAATTTAATAAGTATGGTGCAGTTCTGTTAAGTAGAATAAAACTTGGGTTGTAGATTACTATAATTTTTCTATAAATTTCAGATACACCGCAAAAAAATTAAATTAAATAGGTTGTTTATCCTTTGAATTTTATTATCTTACAAACTGTTAACAATGCTTAGGCTAAGGTTTAAATGTGTTTTATTAGAATAGCGAAAGTGAGAATGGCTGGTGGTGTGCGGTAGTGCGCCGTTCGGGAGTGTCGCTGGTGCGAGAGCTCGAGCCGCTCGAACGGATGATGCTCTCTCCAGATATATCCATACCCGATGGTAGGTTACTTGGGCATATATGTAAATACATAGTTATGTAGATAGAAAAGTAATAAAAAAAAATTGGTTGTTTGTAAAGTAGGTTTACGATCGAGATGTTTACGTGATAACATAATGTAGTGGCAGCGCTCGAGATGAGACGGGAGATCGGTCCGTCTCTCTCTCGTTATACCTGCGATCGCGCTCGTGAGGTTTTGGTGTGACACAAGTTTCTGAACATGTCACCCGACTAAAACGATTTTAAAAACGTTATCACGTTAAAAATTAAACGATTGAAATGGGAATAAAATTGTAGTATTAGAAGTTGTACAGGATGTTGAACATGTAGTCTGTTTATGTTGGAATGGTGTCTTTTTTTTGTGACACTATTAAATTTATTATATGTAATTCCTAATATCCTCCTTTTATCAGCTGATGATTTTTGTATGTAGATTCCATAAATTAATTTCTTATTTTAGTTATTTAAGATTTGTTTTTACTGATTTATATGTCGTTTTTCGTGTCTATGACAATAAATCCTTATTTCTTTCTCATTCATAATTATTTGTTGAATTATATTGGTGTTATAATGTAGAGGTAGGCGAGTGCGAGCTGTCAGCGGACGCGATGCGCGTGGTGGCGGCGGGCGCGCGGTGGGAGCGGGCCGGCGGCGCGGCGGGCGCGGCCGAGCTCGAGCGGCGCCTGTTCGCGTGCGCCGCGCCGCAGCACCGCCTGCTGCCGCGCCTGCTGCACCTGCTGCTCGCCGCCGCGCCCACCGACCCCGCGCCGGTATGTGTATCCGCACACACACACACTATCAATGCATCGATGCTCAAACACACATTTACGCGCGCACGCACACACACACACATCGCGAAATATATTATATTGGCACACAAGATCGGCGTCGAGCGCTTCTCTATTGTTTATAAAAAACAAAACAAAATCGACTCGCACATGCAAAACGTAAAAGATGCACTGCGTACATATTAACGTAACTTTATACTTCATACTGATTTTTTACGATCCACCTTTATTGAACAAATAAAATGGTTTATTATTGCATGTTTCTAATAAATGGATATATTTTCAGAGCTTAACACCACAGCAAGTTGATGAGCTGACTTCAATTTTGGAGCCTATTAAAGATTTACAAAATGCCGTCTTGGAATTGAATGATGCTCTAAGATTAGATGTACCGGACATTGATACTTCGAAAAGTAGGTTATTGTTGCACGTTTGAAAGTAAAAATAATTTGGAAAATCCAAAAGTGCACGCCTCATAATTTTTTTTAATAAATATTTATTAATTATTATTTTTGTTTATTTAATAACAATTAAACCACATCGAATCAGACCCTGAAAAATGAAAGGGTTCTATTCCTGAGCATACTCAAGCGTAAGAGAAAAAAAAAAGACTTGATTAGTAAAGTATTTCGGTCGCTATCGTGTTAACAAGAAAAAGGATCCGCACATACAGACACACGGACGTCCAAGACAGAACTTTTTTAAACTGTTTTTTAACTAGTTTAAATAACAAAAATGACATCAAAAATATCATGAACGTTAAAATTAGTGTTTTTTCTTAATATGTGTGTGTATGTATTATCTTACAAGTGCAATGTATGATACATAAAGACATTTTAAGTTTGAAAAATCAGATGTTTTGCGCGAAGTGACAGTAGTACCCACCTCAACGCTTCGCTTATGAGGCGTGCAATTACACACACGACAAAGTTAAAACATAGGTACATTTTTTTTTCTTCAACCGTTTTAGGTGATGATGAAGATACAAGCGAGTACGACAATTTATTTGCAAGTGATCTTGGGGTATCTATTGTGACTGAAGCAATACGACAAATGGCTGAAATGAGGTAAGTACATGATCCTAGTACACATTACGTTCAAGATATCGAGACAGGAACTGCGATATACTGAACAAGATACGACGTAAATATTAGGGAATTTCTTGATTAAAAATTATTTTTATGATGATGTTAGTGGCATCCACTTTTTATGATTTGATATAAGGTTAAATTATACTTTTTTATCGATACGTGACGTCACCACTTTGTCAAGCACTAAGCCTGTCAAACTATTTTCTTTTTCATCCTAAAACAAAAAGGTGGAGGTTCTATGCTCGTATAATAATAATTTTAATTTATTTTTGCATATTTTGTATTTTTTAATTTAATTTAATTTTACGTTTTAAAAATAATTTAGTTGGTACCTACATACAAGTATTGTAAATTCTGGTTTAAAATAATTATTGAATATATATGTATAATACAAATATCAAGCATTATAAATAATTTAGGTTCTTTAAATTGCCTTCGGCGTCCATAACAAAACAAGATTTCGAAATATAGCACTGATAAAAACGTATTTACTTTTACAAGGTGTATTAATTCGGATTCTTTCTTCTTGTAAATTCATATTTAGGCTACACCATTTTTGTATTTTAACGGGTTTTAATCACAAAATTACCACAAAATCAACTGTGAAAAAAAAGCAAACAGCCCTTTATATTGATAACCTCCTCCTTTATTTTTGAAGTCGGTTAAATATCAAAAAGGTAACAGCCCTATAGCTATACGTCATAATTTCATCGCAGGGGCTTAGTTTCCTAACTGTATGTACGTAGTATATATCTGTCAACTGTGTGGCTGTCGTCTGCGCACGTACACTCATGAAGAAAAGACTTTTTGATTTTGCATAACCAACGTTTATGGTACGGGAGCTATTAAGGCTGCAGTCTAGCAAAATTGCGTTTTTAACAAGTTATTTGACAATTTTTTCCCGGCTAATGAAATGATAAACTGAATTTTTTTTTCTTGTTTATCAATTAGTGTTATATACGCAATGCGCGTGAATTTTTTCACATTTATAAAGTTACTTTATGTTACCTTAATCAAGCCTTCAAGATAAGTCTCTTTCCCCCAAAATCATTTCGAGCTAAGTTTGTGCACTCACTACGTTGCAACCGATTACAATTTACACAATCTGATCAGCGCATTATTATCCTTATATAGTCGTTATTAAAAACTGCTGAATACAATTGCCGAAAAACTTATGATTTTCTTAATTAGAGCGTTATAAATTCATTAAATTTCCTATTTTTTGCCTTACAAAATCGATTGATAAATACTGCTAAAAGTTATTTTTTCCATTAATTTATTCGAGTTGGTTGAAGACCAATGAGTATTAATCCTTTAAAAAAATTTTTTTTTTAATTTTGATAATTCTTTAAATATTAAAAAAATATTTAAAATAATAAGGAAAAATCCTAGCGAATTTCTTTAGTCGCGCTCCTTGGGCCGGAGCGTTCTGACGTGTGCTCTACGCTCGATTTTCCTTCATACCGAAGTGAAAGTTGCTCTACTTCATTAAATTTAATATTTTTGTTAATTGATTATTTTTATCTTAGTTTTGTGCAAATATTCGTATTTTTAAACATTTGATTTCGATATGGAAAATAAACGAAAAAAATACGCGTGTAACTACTAGAAAAAAAAAATTATCTTCGAACATAAAGTTAATGAAACCAAATAGATTGCAAAGGTGATTGGCAACAATTTCTTTATTTTACGGGGTGTCAGTAAAGGGATGTATATTTCTTTAAAACTAAAGTAAGCTCATAAATTTTCTTATAATATAATTTTTTTGAAGTTCCAAAAATGTTTATTTTTCGTTTGAGAAATACGAAATATAATATAAACTTGTATTGAGAACTTGAACTTCCCAAGTTCATCCGGGGAAATCCCCATACGGGGAAAATGATTTGTTTACTCCAAAATTGATCCGAGGTGTTTTAATTTTTTCTTCTAGTCATTTTCAACGTAGCGGCATGTTGTTTGATTATTAATTTTGTAACTTAGATACAGGATGTTGGTTTTATATTCTGATCTTACAGACGCGCTGACAAATTTAGTCCACTATTTCTAGTTTAGTCTACCAACTCTAAGTACCAATATTAAAACGAATGGATTATCATCACATCATCAAAATTCAGTGGGGTTGAGAACTAAACAAACAGAAGTAACAGAGACGCGAAGAATAAAAAAAGAGGACGAAAACGATAATTCGTTGATGCTTTCCCTTTTCGACGTATTGTTAGGGTACATCACCAATCTGCAAAAAACAAAACTGATGATTCCCAATTGCTGATTAAAAATGAAAAACAAATAATCGACAACAGTGGTGAAAATTTGCTGATCACAATGAAACATCCTTCAGTGGTAGCAGATTTACTCATTTAAAATGTATCGGTGAACAGCGTAAAGGAGAGGAGGACAGGAAAACATTATGAATGTGGATGGTGGATTGTATACAGGGTGTAATCGATAAGTATGTGCAGGCGATTATGACGTTATTATTGCAGGTATCAAAAAACTTAAAACTGATATCGAAATTACTTTACCTAATGAGCAAAATGACAATAATAACTTTTTAAAAGTATAACGAGAAATATCTAAAAAATTTACTTTATACACTCCCATATCAAAAAGGGAAAATGGGACTAGTAGAAGTTAAATGTCTAATTCCGGCAAAAGACATGAATGCGGAAGATGCGGTTAAAAATTAAAAAAAAAATAATATTTGAAATACAATGCAAAAAATAACACTTTTGAAATACAAATAAGCAGACTTCTGCTTATTTGCTGTTTGGACTGGAGTGAATCATTCGTTAAAAATAGAATATATAAAAAATTATGTAACGTTTAGGCAAAATAAAATGATGGACCATTATCAAGATTTTACATAAATTGCCTACTGTCAGAATTGATTGATTCGATCAGCATTCGATGCCCATCAAGGACCCATCCTATATCATTCAAGCGATTGAAAAAAAAAGAGATAAATCCAGTGCAACCGATAAAGCATCAGAATGCTAGCAAAAGATTTATTAGGTTTATCAATATAAATCTATATATTATACATAATATAATAAATCTGTAGAAGACGCGAAGACCGACATATAAAATATCTTTTGTTTTCATTTGCGTATTTTTCTATTTTATAATTTTTTAACACAAACATTACATTTTTTTTATTATATACAAAATTTGTTTATCCGTTTTATTAGTTAAACTGAACAACTTTCACTAAGAAACTTAGGTCGAAAAAAATGTATAGAGTTTTGCATTTTGTATGGAAAGCTTATTTTTTTTATATTTCGTCCAAATTTCTTTGTAAAAGTTGATCAGTTATATAAACATGAAGTTGAAGATATCAATAGAAAGTATTCGCAAATTTTGTGTACTGATAAAAAAAAATCACCCGGTGTAATTTTCATGAAAATTGTTTCAAATTATCATTTTTGGTACTTATTACGAATATTAAATTATGCATACGAATGATTTAATTTTTAAAAATTAAGTGGAGAAACTTTCCCTTAGTACATTTGTATTATTTACATATAGGATGACAGGATGCATTTGTTTGCACTACTAGACCAAGCCCTTAACGTTTTAAAAAAAGTCATTTTAGTATAGTTGGGTTTTTGATATACTGTTTCTCTTGCTATTTCGGTTAGAGTCCGCGCTGTCTGGCTGGCGGTAGTGGTTGCGTTTATTAGTGCGCACAGGAAAATATCCGTAATTTAAAGTCATTTATTAACGCGTAATTTTTAATCTTTTGCCTTTAGATAGATCCATCAGACATAAATTTGTTATTGCAAGACGTTTTTTTCGTTGTTAAATAGGTGCCATACGCATTTTTTTTATTTCAAAATCATTAAAATGTCATCGAAATAAGTGAAATTACATCAACATGATTCCGCTTAAAAGGTAAGTAATAACTTTATTACTTATATTATATTATCCTTTTTTAATACTTATATTGAATAATTAGTAAACTAATATTTTTAATAGATGGTTTCATATTTATTACACTTTTGGGTATTAATATGAATTTGATGATATTTGGTTTTTATCAAGTTTACATTAACGTCCTATTTGACGTTCGTTGGGAAAAGGAGGCACCAGGTAGATTGTTGCTAAAAAATTGTAAATAGTAAAATGAATATTATACATAGTATATCCTTCACGGGGACTCATGTTGATGAAATTTCACTTATTTCGATGACATTTTAATGATTTTGAAATAAAAAATTGCGTCTGGCACCTATTTAACAACGAAAAAAAATCGTCTTGCAATAAAAAAATTATGTCTCATGGATCTATCTAAAGGCAAAAGAATAAAAACTACGCGTTAAAAAATGACTTTAAATTAAGGATATTTTCCTGTGCAGATAAGATGCGCACTAATAAACGCAACCACTGCGACCAGCCAGACAGCCCGGACTCTAACCGAAATAGCAAGAGGAACAGTATATCAAAGAACCAACTATACTAAAATGCTCTCTTGTCAACGTTGGTAGCTCCTATACGATTACAACATTACACAAACTATTTAACAACATTAAAATACTATTACTTTGTCTTAAGTCTTTTCTTCATGAGTGTACGTGCGTAGACGGCCGCCATTTGTGGTCATCTTTCGTGAATCGTATTGTTACTACATATAATAAACGTGTTCAATAATTAATTTAATCCATACTAATATTATAAATGCGAAAGTAACTCTGTCTGTCTGTCTGTTACTCAATCATGCCTAAACTACTGAACCAATTTGCATGAAATTTGGTATGGAGATATTTTGATACCCGAGAAAGGACATAGGCTATCTTTTATTGCGAAATATGTACCACGGGCGAAGCCGGGGCGGACCTCTAGTTCCGTATAAAAATGTGAAGTGAATGTTGTCAGGTGTCGCGTGGTGCGCGGCGCGCTGGCGGCGCTAGGCGCGGTGCGCGGCGCGGGCGGCGTGCCCGGCGCGGGGCACTGCGCCGTGCACTGGCAGGCGTACCGCGCGCTGCTGTGGCTGAGGGCCGCCGTGCTGCAACACAAGTATGCTTTTTAACGTGACAACGTCTTATAATTCGATAGAGCCGGCTGCACGCACGAAAAAACATGACTCATGCGGCGTTACCTCGCTCTAAGGCGTTCATGTAAGGCTTGAAGTGCGAGCGAGAGTGCGGAACGAGCGACAAAGAAGCACAATCGAACGCTGTCACGTTCAAATATCGTCAGTCAAGCGAGTTTACAGACAACCAATCTTTTTTTTATATTTTTAAAGTGAAACTTTTATTACATCGTCTCAAACTTTTTGGTCTGTGTAGCGCATGTCGCGTGACGATCGGCTGCCGAGTAGGTATACCGTATAAAGCAGTGTTCGGAAAGTTTCACTTTTACCGTGGTTTCATAAAACCACACAACATTTTTTTTGTACAAAGTACAAGTAGGGAAGCGGTTGACTACTATCTCGCCTGATGGTAAGCTAATAAATCGCCTAAGATGGACTGCGCTTCCCGTAGTAGGTACCCATTCACTGTTCCCTTGCGGTTGTGCTGCTTGTTTGATAATTTGTATGCAATTTTACATACTGTGTGATGTTAAAAAAAATTAGTAGTTAAGTTTATTTTGTTTTTGAAGTGAAACTTCTTTATCAGGATTGGAAAAAATTTAGTGTAACATTTTTTCGTTACGCGTGACATTATTCCGTTACGCGCCATCTTTTTCTTATCCCTACCACGCGTGATTCGACGTATTTCTGTAAAGTTGCAAATTATTTATAAGTTGTAAATTATTTTTTGAAAAATAAGGTCATATAGTCCATTAAATAAAAAGTTCTAGAGTGCGTGAGTTAGTAACGTAAGATGTTTTTTCGGAAACATGTCAAGAGTCCCTAGGTAATAAACATACTAAAACCCCGGGACACTAGGAGGAGCCCCGGAGTGGGGGGAGGGGGGAAATGGGTCCATTTTTTCATTTTTCGCTTAAATCTCAAAAACGGTACATTTTAGAGAAAAACTTTCAAGGAAAAGTTGAAAGGCCATAAAATTATCTACAAGTTGTACCTGAATCATTTTTTCCTATATCCTACCGTTTCTGAGTTATACGCAGTTAAAAATGATTTTCGCTCAAACAATTTCCCCATACTACACATCAATCGATCAAAAAATATTTCTTTCTTCCAAAAAACTCAAATGTGCAACTTGTGACCAGTACTGATAGATTGCTCTTAATTAGGTCTATAATTGGTAAAATAAACACATTCCTCCATGGAAGCCTTTAGGAGGAATCGATTGTCAAAATATTATATTAGGGTAGTTTGAGTTACTGAACTTGATCTTTTTATTTTTTTCTTCCAAAAAACTCAAAAGTGCAACTTGTGACCGGTACAGATAGATAGCTCATAATTAGGTCTATCATTGATAAAAATACCAGATTCCACGACGGAGGCGTTTACGGGGAATTGAATTTTGATTAGGGTAGTTACTGAACTTGATCTTTTTATTTTTTTCTTCCAAAAAACTCAAAAGTGCAACTTGTGACCGGTACTGATAGATTACTCTTAATTAGGTCTATAATTGGTAAAATAAACACATTCCTCCATGGAAGCCATTAGGAGGAATCGATTGTTAAAATATTATATTAGGGTAGTTTGAGTTACTGAACTTGATCTTTTTATTTTTTTCTTCCAAAAAACTCAAAAGTGCAACTTGTTACCGGTACTGATAGATTGCTCTTAATTACGTCTATAATTGGTAAAATAAACACATTCCTCCATGGAAGCCTTTAGGAGGAATCGATTGTCAAAATATTATATTAGGGCAGTTTGAGTTACTGAACTTGATCTTTTTATTTTTTTCTTCCAAAAAACTCAAAAGTGCAATTTGTGACCGTTACAGATAGATTGCTCATAATTAGGTCTATCATTGATAAAAATACTAGATTCCACCACGGAGGCGTTTACGGGGAACCGAATTTTATTAGGGTAGTTACGATACTTGAACTTTTTATTTTTTTTCTTCCAAAAAACTCAAAAGTGCAACTTGTGACCGGTACCGATAGATTGCTCATAATTAGGTCTATCATTGATAAAACCAGATTCCACCATGGAGGCGTTTACGGGGAATTGAATTTTATTAGTGTAGTTAGTTAAAAAGTTCAAGTATCGTAACAACCCTAATAAAATTCAATACCTCCTAAACGCCTCCATGGTGGAATCTGGTTTATTTATCAATGAAAGACCTAATTATGAGCAATCTATCTGTACCGGTCACAAGTTGCACTTTTGAGCTTTTTGGAAGAAAAAAAATAAAAAGTTCATGTATCGTAACTACCCTGATAAAATTCAATTCCCCGTAAACGCCTCCGTGGTGGAATCTGGTATTTTTAGCAATGATAGACCTAATTATGAGCAATCTATCTGTACCGGTCACAAGTTGCACTTTTGAGTTTTTTGGAAGAAAAAAATAAAAAAGATCAAGTTCAGTAACTCAAACTGCCCTAATATAATATTTTGACAATCGATTCCTCCTAAAGGCTTCCATGGAGGAATGTGTTTATTTTACCAATTATAGAACTAATTAAGAGCAATCTATCAGTGCTGGTCACAAGTTGCACATTTGAGTTTTTTGGAAGAAAGAAATATTTTTTGATCGATTGATATTGAAATTGTTTGAGCCAAAATCATGTTTTACTGCGTATAACTCAGAAACGGTAGGATATAGGAAAAAATGATTCAGGTACAACTTGTAGATAATTTTATGGCCTTTCAATTTTTCCTTGAAAGTTTTTCTCTAACATGTACCGTTTTTGAGATTTAAGCGAAAAATGAAAAAATGGACCCATTTCCCCCCTCCCCCCACTCCGGGGCTCCTCCTAGTGTCCCGGGGTTTTAGTATGTTTATTACCTAGGGACTCTTGACATGTTTCCGAAGAAACATCTTACGTTACTAACTCACGCACTCTAGACCCCCCTTGGAGGGCCTCATTCAATGGACTAATAAAGAAGTTTCACTTCTTACGTGTGTACACTAGTACACGCACACATTTTTTAACGTACAGTATTGTGTTTATTAAGCTTGCCATTTGTTTATCATCCATGTTGTTTAAATAAACGTATTTATTATCTGTAGCGTAACTCACAAAAAATACATAACTAATTAGATAAATAAACACAGTTCATCGGGCTCATCGGAGACGTTCCGGCTGGCGCTGAGCGCGCTGGGCGGGTCGGCGGTGGAGGCGGGCGCGGAGGGCGCGGGCGCGGTGGCGGCGTACGTGGCGGGCGCGGGCGGGGCGCGGGCTCGCGCGCACCTCGCCACCGCGCGCGCGCACACCGCCTGGCACCGCGCGCTGCCGCTGCTCGCGTACCACCTCGCGCATCAGCTGTATCCTTTATACGTGACTAGTTCGTAATTGAAGTGAAACATTCGTTGTGTGGTCATAGTTAATTTTAGAACTTTGTTATATTAAATCATGTATCTATGACTGTTGTGTTCTTATAAAATAAAAAAATAAAATAAAAGTTCTACGTGCGGTTTGACGGTTTCAAATGTGATTGAGCTGACGCGTCGTGTTATGTAAGATGTAACGATGTTAAGAGTTTGTTGTGTTAACTTGCACAAACAAAAAAGAGTTTGTGTACCGAGCACATGTGTCGGACGTGAATCTTCTTTTACAAGATTCAAAGATAGCTAAATCGTTGCCTTACCTCATGATGTGACATGGTCTAAGATCCGAATCTGTCCAGGAAGTCTGTCCAGGATTTTCCCAGTCAACCCATTTTTAATATATTTTTTAATAGACTAAATTAATTATAAAATTGGTCTCATTCTATTATCACGCCGTTGAATTTCGCCTTATGTTCGGATCTTAGACCAACAGTATTGCCATTATGTGACCTTAAAATGTTACTCTCAACGAGCCTAAAGAATTTACACTCAACAAAAAAAATATTAATATTACAAAAAAATATAAATATTAATATTATAGACTACAGGCCCATGTTGAAAAAATTATGGGTCATTTGACCCACCACCTGACCTATCTAGAATGATATAAGAGCATAAAATAATAAGATTCAGCACTATGACGTCACTCGTAAGCTGTCCACCTGAGTGCAGGTGAGAATTCGAAAGTTCAGGTAGAGATTTTCTCCCCTTATCTCCATGATTTTTGTACGGCATTGCGGAACAATGGCTTAAAAGCAGTATAGAAATAGTATGACACAGATGCCGTACAAAAATTGTGGTCCACAAAGTCGGAATTTATTTTTATTTTTCGACAGTTGCCGGGGTAAATTTGGTCATTTGATTTTGTTCGGCATCTGTGTCATACTACTTCTATACTACTTTTAATCAATTATTCCGCAACGCCGTACAAAAATCATGGAGACAAGGGGAGAAAATCCCTACCTGAACCTTCGAATTCTCATCTACACTCAGGTGGACAGCTTACAAGTGACGTCATAGTGCTGAATCTTATTATTTTATGCTCTTATATCATTCTAGATAGGTCAGGTGGTGGGTCAAATGACCCATAATTTTTTCAACACGGGCCTGTAGTCTATTAGTAAACAGTAAAAGCGGGTAAGATCGCAATATTTATATTTTTAGTAGATATATTTTAGACAACAGAACAATAATACTTAACATAAAAATCAGTTGGGCTGTGAGTGGTGGATTTGAATTCGGTTGGTGGTTGGCTTCTATCAACCAACCGCGACTCGTGCAGAACTACGTCGATATGTTGGAACCATGGTGCGAGTGGAACTCATGCTCACGTAAGTTATTACACTTATGGATATTATATTTTCATTTTTTTTCTTCCAGCTAGTTCTGTTTTCCTTATATTTTGCATACCATTAATTGAGTGAGTTTTAATTAATCAATTTTGAAATAATATACTAGAGTCAATTAAATGAAAAAAAAATCACTAAAATATATAGACCCTTAGTGTTTTATATTTATCTGTACAACCTTAATCATTAAATAGGGCATAAAAAGGACTTGTATAAATTGAGCAAATTTTATTTGAATTTTTTACAGGTCAATTCATCCTTGGGTTATCGCTATTAGAGTTAGAGGACGCAGAGGGCGCATACACAGCATTCTGTCGCGCCGCAAAGGGCGTGAGCTCAGAACCGTTCCTGCGGCAGCTCGTGGCGGAACCGCGTGACCGATTAGCGCATCACCACGCGCTCGTGCTTTATTATATGAAAGTGAGTAATATTGACAAAATGGGTTTGGAACATACAAATTATTATTCCGTATTTGTATAAGAAAAAGTAGGTTTATTATAATTTCAATGTTTTGCTTTCAGGTAATTAAATTGTTCGAAATTCACGACGCCGGCGCATGTGTCGTGCGTTTAGCAGAAACAGCAATTTCGATCGCTGACAAAGATGATCCCAATTTGGTAAGTTGTCATTTTCAAATAATATTTTTAATTGCTAAATAAATTATAATAAATTGTATAAATATTGTAATATGTCGTTTTGTATTGTACAGGCGATGTTCCAATGGGTAGTATTCAAATGGCACCTATCGGGCGGGCGCACGGAGCGCGCGCTGAGTGCGGCGGCCGCTAACCCGGCGCCGCACGCGCGACAAGCCGCCGCCGCCACGCTGCTCACTACACTTGGTATGTTGTATGCTATATTGTTGGCTTGTAAGCATGTATATTGTATTTATTAAGAACATTTTGCAAACCGAGTAAAAAACAGCATAAGAAAATAATATGCCAGTGTTATATTATTATAAAGATTTTATTATTTCTTTAATATGCCAGTGTAATTTTCAAAAATCATTCAATCGCTCTATTGTGACCGAAGATGACAAACAAATAAATACATTTGTGTTTTTAATTTAAGAAAGGAAAAATATAGTAAGGTTACGTTTAACAGCGGAGCGCAAAGAACTGGGCGCGCTAGTACGGTGCAGTGCGCTGAGCGAGGAAGCGGAGAAAGCGGCGGCCGCGCGCGCCAAACTGCACGATGCACACGCTGACAATCCTTACTATGACTTCTTGTATGCGCTGAACGTGTCCCGCCATCACTATCGCAAAGGTAGGGGAGTTTAAATGAGAAGATACAAATTAAATACAGTGTATAATATTATCTTTATTTTTGTATTGGCTGTAAATCGATGTCGCAGTTTGTGTGTAATTTTTTTCCAGCAATTTTATGCTTAGCATAGATCTCCACTGTAACAAAAGTAACTAATTAATCATTAAATAATCTTTAAGGCCAAAGTAGATGAAAATTTGGATTAATTGTTATATGTTGTTATCAATACCTTCCTTCACGTTCACACAATATTATAAAAGCACTTACATAATTACGCAATAGATCATCATCATATTATTTGTTTATTACTTCCACATTATGTTGGCGTTAATGGTTGTACGGTTTACGTATTACTTCAATAGTGGACTGTTTATAGGTCGCGCTTAATGCTGCTAATAATGCTATGACATGGGACAACTGGTCACTTTAATTACTGCTTATAATTATATACGATTTACGCGGATTCTTTTGGAAGGAGTTTTGTAATCCATATTAATACTTATTATAAATGCGAAAGTAACTCTGTCTGTCTGTTACTCAATCACGCCTAAACTACTGAACCAATTTGCATGAAATTTGGTATGGAGATATTTTGATACCCGAGAAAGGAGGCTACCTTTTATTGCGAAATATGTACCACGGGCGAAGCCGGGGCGGACCTCTAGTACATAAAATGTGATCTCAGAATCACATGTGTAGTACAGAACTCAATATAAATGTTGTACCCCCAGCGGCCGCGGTAATGTACGAGCGCGCGGCGCGGTGCGGCGCAGAGCGCGGCGGGTCCCCGCTGCGGCGCCGCTACCTCGCCGCGGCGCTCACGTGCCTGCGCCTCGCGAGGCCGGAGCACGCCTTCCTTGCACGACCCACCGCGCCCAACCTAGCTGCCACACAGGTATATTTGTGTCTCTATACTAATATTATAAAGCTGAAGAGTTTG
Source organism: Colias philodice (assembly GCF_061535455.1). NCBI lineage: Eukaryota > Metazoa > Arthropoda > Insecta > Lepidoptera > Pieridae > Colias > Colias philodice. Next base: position 5,099,542 of record NC_143097.1, read on the forward strand.
TTTGAACGCGCTAATCTAGGGAACTACTGGTCCGATTTAAAAAATTCTTTCGGTGTTAGAAAGCTCATTTATCGAGGAAGGTTATAGGCTATACTATATCATCACGCTACGACCAACAGGAGCGAAGCCACGGGGGTGAAACCGCGCGGAGCGGCTAGTCAATGATAAATATTCAAGTATACCTGTATTGATTGGGTGTCTGCGTTTTCGTTGTAATATTATGTAATTAATTCCTCTTGTTCCACTTGTTAATTCTTAACTAATTTCTAATAAATAATCATGTTCAGGAACATCGCGAATTGTATCTGTATTAGCATAATAAATATTGTGTATATAATGAATAATCATAATTATTTGCATCCGTAAAACGCTCTGCAATGCAATGCTCTACTTGATAACATTTCTTTTTTCTTTATGCGGTGCAATAAATAACTAAAACAACTACTGTGAAATTCAATTTAACTCGTCCTAAATATCCCGATCAACTTTTATTTTGCAGGTTATTGGTCCAGATGATTTAGCTGCTGAACTACGTAAAGAAGATCCAGAATCTCTAGATCCAGTTCAGAAAGCTTTACAAAGTAAGAAAAATAAATAGTACTTATCTGTAATATGATAATATGTATCTGTTAACTGTTTATCTTTTTCTTTTACGGATACATCTCTTTTTTTCAGGATCTGAAAATATCGATTTCGATCATTTGTACCCATACTTAAAAGACGCAGATCGAGAAACACTTTTAGCAGTTACAAAGAGGATAATTAGTACGGGTCAATTTTTACCGCGCTGGTTCCTACAACGATTTATGGTAATATAAAATTGCATTTGATTATTTATATGTTTTAGGTTCTTAATTCATACACGTTGGAATAAATTGATTCCCATTTTGAGCTAAGCTATTATAAGTTCTCAAAGCTGTTCTAGATGAAGAGTATTGAGATAGAGAGAGAAATGAGAAAAAAAATGTGTGCGTGTACAGAAATACGTCAATCACGCGTGGTAGGGATAAAAACAAGATGGCGCGTAACGGAAAAATGTTACACAAATTTTTTTTCCAACCCCGATAAAGAAGTTTCACTTCAAAAATTAAAATATCTGTCTGTTTGTCTTTTTGTAATGATTATGAGCTGAAGAAAGCTGCGTATGGAGAGCGCGTTCCTGTGGTACGCGTAGTCGGGGTACGCGGCTGTCCACGCGTACATAGGATATGCGTACAGCTCCTGTATGGAGCGCCGCGAGTTAGTAATCATCCGCCATGGCATCGACATCTTCATTATTGAACCTCTCGTGTTCATCGTGTCTATTCATTTTAACGTCCCAAATACTGTGAACCAGGGCGTGCGCGACCCCCTACCTATCAACATGCACGCTGTCCGTACACAGCTTTAGAAAAAATCTTAACCAAATAAATATTTCTCGGTTTACAAACTGGAATTGACAAACGCTTAAAACTATTGACAAGAAAAATTTGCAGTGTAGGTAATCCCTAATTTATTGAGCACATCATGCACAGTGAAACTACTTATATCAAGTTTTGATAGTAAGATTTTGTTTATAGGTATCATCGAAATATTTATCATCGGCGAGCAGTTAGGTTAAATAATGTAACAGTGTGTCAAGTATAAATAAATCTTTCAGGACAATTTTCACACACGGCACGATCTGATCCCCTACCACACTCCGACACTCCATACAAAATTATCGTTTTGACAGTCACACTGTAGAGACTGCAAATGTGTGTGTTAACGCTTTATGGTTGGCACATTTGTGACGCGTAAAAAAAATCGCGTTTTTTTGATGAAATACATCCGTAAACAGCACAATATCTAACCATTTTCTACGAAAAACGATAATCACAAATCCAAAATAATAAAATTACTTTAACTCAATTTGATTAATGTTGTCAATCTTCGTTGCGTATCGTCACTGTAGAAAAATATGGACCATTTTTAGACTGATCGTGCGGGGTGAGGTAAGTGTTTAATTTTTCCGGGAGGCGGAGAGTGTCCGTTCTGTAGCGTTTAGCTACTACATTATGTATTCTGTGGTATCACGTTGCAGGAGCTGGACGGGGCGGGCTGCGTGCGCACGCTGCTGCGCGGCGGGCGCGTGGTGGAGGCGGGCTCGGCGTGCTGCGGCGCGCTGCGCTCCGCACTGGTGGCGCTGCGGCCCGCCGCGCCGCCCGCCGCCGCGCCGCTCGCGCTCGCCGACCTGCTGCTGGCCGAGCTGCGCCGACACCAGCACCACCAGCCCTCCAGAGAGGTGACACACTCGTAGCAGCTTAGTTTATTGATTTTGTTTAGCTTGAATATCAGTTAAAATAACAATTATTGTATGTATCAAAGTGTAAAACAACTTATCCATTACGCAAGCAGCAAGCGGTGAAAATACTAAAAATTATTAAATACTAAATTCACTATCCCACTTGCGTGAAAATGTCTTTCACATATCGCTACATGACGCTAAAGAGAAATGAGTGTAAATGCGCATAATGAAAATGTCACTCCAAATGTTATAAATTCTTAAAAATGGCGGTATTATGTTTATTTAATATGAACCGCAAGTACATAGGTGATAGTTTTTCTTAAACACGTGTCAACAGGCAATGAAATCTTTGCATTTGCAAGCTCGTTTACTGATTTAAAAATTAAATCAATTTTATCTTTTCAGGTATATGAAGACTTACAAAAACTTGTTGATTCATACATTGAAATTGTTCAGCGTACCTCTGATGATATGAAAAGTGCGCAGCTTCAATACACAATTGTTAATTGAATATCGAATTACTCAAATAAAATAATTTGTATGTTTTAAGTTTTTATTTTCATCACATCACCCTTATTATTACTCCACAGCTAAAAACCCTTAAAATAAATATACCACACAATTTATAGAAATATTAAAATGATTGGCCGTTTATTTTGTTAAAACATATAAACATATGATTAGAATACATTGTTAGCTTTTTTGTAGTGATTCCATAATTATATAGCTTATAGTTTATACAATAAAATAGTTGATTGCCTTGAAAAAAAATCACTGATTATTTTTATTAATTGATGAATAAATCAATGACAAGAATAGAGAGCTAAGTATAGCTTTAATTATACTTAATTATATAAATTATACATTATTTATGATAACAAGTCAAGAAAATATTAAATATAATATTATTATGCACATGTTGTGACCATATCGTAGACTTGCTCACATCATGATATGGGCAAATCAATTTGACCAGTTCATTACATTTGTCTACATTTCACGATGGATTTATCGATTGGATAATAAAATCCAAATTTGACCTATTAAGTGGGCATTCGAAAACAATTATACCTACAGCGACTCGTAGACACAATTTCACAAAAAAACCATCCGAAATAGGGAAAAGTGAAATGTCGGACAGTAAAATTACGTATAGTGCACAAGCTAGTATTTAGATTAATGGCGTGCCATACCGGACTGTAAAAAATCGATATGCCGGACAGTAAAATTCCTTGTAGTGCACAAACGCGCTAAAGTGTATACATATTTTTAATCACAGTTATGATTGCAATTTATTATACAATAATCAAGTATTTCTTTCTATTGTCTACATATACTTTTAAATAATATACATATTAAATACTGTTTGTTAAAGTACATATTTGTGTAGAAATTAATTCATTGAAAGAAGGTTAGTTCTCTTACTTGAACACTTAATTAATAATAATTTACATTATTAACATCTATCAACAACAAAAATACACTACATTTGTAAGCATTTTGATCTATACGCTAAACATAAAAAAAGAAACATTATGATCCAGCTTAGTAAGTAATTGTTGATATTAATGGCACAATATTTATAATATTAAGATCCATTTTAACTTGCTCTGTCCGCTTTGTTTAACTATATTTGGCGATTTAGCTCGAATTAAAAAAAAATCATGATAAAAATATATATTTTTTTTATTATTTAGATTAGTGATTACAATATTGAGAAGGTGTTCAATGCAAGTAGTATAATGCTATACAGATTAAATTTTTCACAGTAATGCATATTTCTTCAAGACAATCCTCCATATTCTTGTATTTTAGGGATGTATGTTTGTTTTTTACTTTTACACGGGAAAACCACTGAACTAATTTTGATGATACTTGGCAGTGATGTAGCTTATGTATCAGAATAACACATAGGCTTAAAAAAAAGGTGCAATTACCCGCGGATTTAGCGGCAGGTAAAAACGCATACCTAGCTACTTTAGATATGTAATTTTATTCCATCTATGCTTAAATTCTTCTGAAATAAATCTCTAGGTCCAACAAGTCAAGATTATCTTACGGAACAAGTCTAGTTTCTCATAAAAAATAAACAAAAAAAACGAAAACATAACATTTGATAAAAATAAAACATAATTAAAAGTAATTGTCATGTCTAAGAATAACTTAATCACATTCACAAACTTTAATAACAAACACGTTAAATAAGATACTTTTTTTTGTTGTTGGAATGTTCATAATGTAAATGTATTTAATGCATAACTAAAATATTGTCTTTGTAACATATCACAATTCTGGTAATTACTCTTTGGTAAGTATTTGATTGGTTGAAGTTATTTCTACGGACAAAAAAAATATCTACAGTTAATTTGCCACCTATTCCCAAATTCCATTCCCATGTTAGCATAAATATTATGCTTTTATTAAATATTTAAAATAACTAAGCTAATTACATAATGTAAAAGCATAGTTTCCTCAACCACATAAAATTAGACTTATGTAATATTGAGCATACATGATCAACTATAACAGAAATCTGAATACATTTTCAACAATATATTCGGTGCTTTAAATAGTATAAACTTCATTTTTTGGTTATTTTTACCCTCATAATTGTTAAAACTAATCTCACTATTTTTTCATAAATAAGGAACATTAATGCTGCAGTCATAACAGTTTGCATAATTTTAGTTTCCAACCCTCTAAATAAAACTAGAGGATTAGATGTAACCTCATTATACAATGGTTTTAAGCTTTTGCCCACTCTTAAACGTGACTGCACTAGTTGAATAGGATATGTTAATGTCGTTGCAATTGCTTTTGCTATTGCTCCAGTAAGGAAGGCAGAGTAAGTGTCAAAACGTTTCATAGCCACCAAGTTTCTTTTTATAGATTCATAGATCATAAATTGTATAGCTGGGTTTGACACCAATAACAATGATGGAAAAGTACCAGACCACAATCCCTTTACACCTTCATTATTATACACATCACAAAGTCCTTCAAATAGACTGTTATATGAATTCTTATTGAATTTCATTCTCATATTAACAACCCATAACGGAGATGTAATTAAGACATTGATACTACCAGCTACAACACCAAAAAGCAAATCTTTTAATGCTGATGAATTTCCCACTGATGAACGTCTCAATGCATGAAAAGTATAGAAGTAGACAAAATTTGAAACAGACAGTGATTGCAAGACAGGACACAATCCACGATATAAAGATTCAAATCCTTCTTCTTTCGCCAATTTTAACACAAGCTCCCATACAGATCCTTGAAGTTTATTGGAGTCTTCAACTAAAACAACAATAACCTCAAATTAAATGATTTTTAAATCATTGACTTAATTGTTTGTTTGAAGTTATGTTCAAATATTATGTTACCTTGTTGTCTTGACCGCAATGTATCTAAAGGATAAAATGCTGCCATTCCCACAACACTTCCCTGAGAAGATGAAAGATATATAAGTATTAATGTTTGTATTGTTTACACATCTATAGCATGTGCATTCAATAGATTATTTTGTTTCATATATGCATGTCCTTTTGATCAGGAAATCCATACTTATAATATCTAAATAGACATGACACTAATTCATGTCTACAGGATAAGAAATACCTTACTTATAATAAGATATGTACTGTCCTATATATTTTAACATTATTATATTATTTCATTGTATATACCAACCGTTGCCCCAGCCAAAGCGTGCACAAGAGTTTCATAACTTAATAGAGAAGAAGCCATATTATTCTACAATATACTGAAAATACCAGTAATTCCTTTAATAGTGTCGAATATATTGTTTTCAATAAATATTTCAACAATACTTTCCGTTTTCAACACATTGATAATAGATCATTGAGAATTTAAGCAAGATACAATGATAATTTTAACAAAAAAATCGACAACTTGACCCTTGGAATATCGTTTTTGAAATGTTTGTTTTTTTTTTCAGATTTTTTTTCCCGGCATGAGTCAAGACCACAAACTGAGACAAATAAATGACATTGACATCACTGATCGCTTGTCAGTCAGAACCACAGAGCAAAAAACAGAAAGCATATAATTATCTATGCCCGCCCTGAAGACGTGAAAATACGCTGTCCAGTTATATATATAATTTATAAAGCTTATTTACTCAATATGTATTAGCTCTCTGAGTATTTGTTCCCCAACGAGTACAATATGGAGGTCTTCAAGAAAAGAGTGAAGGGATACTTGAGCTTTCTAGGGAAGCGCGCTCCATCTAAGGCTACATCTCAGCTTACCATATGGCGAGATCGTGGTCAACTGGTCAAGCGCTTCCGTATCATACAAAAACTTGAGCGATGTCAAGGGAAATCCGGATGGAACGAAGTGTTAAGTTGAAGAGAGACAGACAGAGAACCACGCGCACGCCGCACGGCAAAAAGTGTCGTGACAACTTTTCGTAAGAATTTTCTCCGTCTAGCAACACAACGCGCGATAAGGAACTTCGTTCCGATAAAAAAATGTATTTAATTTTGAATCGTCTAAATTAAAATGCGCATAGCATTTCTCTGGTGGAAAAGCGCCTTAAAACGTCTTCTTCTTCTTCTTTTTTGTTTATGGCCTTCCTTCTGTGTGTTCTGTGCACACACAGAACAATAAAAACAAATAGAAGTGCTTTAATGTCATAATTAGTATGAAAACCAGTGTCGCCAAACCCATACATTTAAACCGATAGTTATACAGTACACTACAAGTAAACTATGCCTTTGATTGGACAGCTTAATTTGAGTAAAAACTGACTTAGGTTATAAATTCAGCATTTCAATATGTACCATAACGCACCATGTTACGGTTTATTTTAGTACAACATCTCTAGGTATATTAGCTGTTTTGTTTCTCATTGCATAGAAATTCCAAATTCGAAAACATTCAGCTACTCCACAACAGAGGGCGTTAGTTTTCGATAGATATAACTTTGAACCTCAACACATAGAGATAAGGTTGAAATTTGTGTCACTCAACATTAATGACATTAACTTGATATTTATCTGATGCTATGCCCTGAGGGATGTCAGCCTTGTTATCGATATCGAGATATCGATAATTCACAAATAAATATTTTTTGTGTATTTTTTTTCTTTCTATTATACGAGTATAGTATAATGTGTCACATTTTGGAGTATGTTTATTACTACTAAGTACGTCTTTTTATATTATTATTATTAAATAAAAAACGGAATAGAATAGTATTAACCTATATTTACAAAATACAAACAGAAAATATGCATTATTTTAAATCTTGGAACTGCCGTAGGTTTGCTGTATCGGTGGCCTTTGTTAGACTGCTTAGTGCTGTTCGGCATCCAGGTAACTCGTCAAGTTGCATTTATCCATTTCTCTTTTAAATTAGCCTCTTTGGGAAATCTATAAATAAATTGGACAAATGAAAGCTAAGGAAAAATAAAATAAAATTTAATATTTACAATGTTTGTCTTTTCTAAAGTATCGATACTGTCGATATGCGCCACAAGCATCACTAAAGCGACATTCGTTTGTTTATTGCAATAATATTCCAGAAATTCTTGTTTGCTGTTCAATCTATAATAGTACTAATTTCTTACGCATTAAGGTTCATTTTGACTAGATACTTGTATACAATTTTGACAAATTACAAGCGAAGTTATAACATAAAATATTATATGTAAAATAAATAAAAATAAGACTTACCGATGGTATGAAATGCCTCCATTGCTGATATTATTTCGTCTGCTATCATTTTTGCACTCTAATACCAAACAACACGTCCTAATTAATGAATAAATATGGAAAAAAGGTTTGACAGCTGACAACCGACTCGAATATTTTTCTGCGCACAACTGAGAGCAAGTTAGGTGATCTTACCTTACAAGTGACACGTGGGCCACGCCCACATCACACTTCTATCTACTTTACTGTTCTGTGGTTCTGTGCAAGTGATTCCTCCCGCCACCAGTTGAGTGATTTATTGAAAAACAAGAAGTGTTATAGGGCGTTGTACAGATACATTAAAGGCACTGTCGGAGCGATTTGATTACGAACAAGGGAATGAAAAATATCTCGAACATTATTGATAAAAAAAAAATAAGAATTGGCTTAAAGGTCTAGTAACCAGGCCATTAAATATTAAAAAAAAAAAAATGTGTTCTGTGCTTAAAACGTCGGTCGGATAAAATTTGATTTTGACATTTTTAAAAGACACAGCTGACAGCAGTCCTCGGCAGCAGTCAGCAGTCAGCTGTCAGCAATACATTTCAATATTTCATGATTATGTTTATTATTTTCCATATTCATTAATCGTTGTGTGTTTTTCAAATGATAAATTGCAAAACATAAAAATGAGGGTGTTTTTAGCGGAAGATAATCTTTGTGCGCAAAATTTATTAAAGATAGTTTCTCATGGAAATGCTATATTAGCTGAAATATTAAGACTGAAAGATCACATTCCCTACATGTATTTGTAATTATCAAACACTTTTTATTCCATCGGTTGTTTCCCTGTACTTAGTTTTTTCGTTTTTATCATATATCCTTTTTATTATTAAAACAGTTTTTTATTATAAAATGAACAAGCACATACTTATAAAAAGAACTTTCACTGATGGTTTTTGCAAGTATGTATAATATTAATCTTATATATATCTATCGTTATATGTTCGTTTTAGATTTGAGAATAAGGAGATACAACAGCGATATCAGGATGTAATCATGGACTTTAGCTACTTTAAAATATCAGACATTCAGGAAAATAAAATTTCTTCTAATCTGGTATTCATTGATATTATGTACTTTTTTTTATATAGACACAAAGTATTTTATTGCATTCACTACACCATAAAATTAAACACAGATTTTCAACAAGAAAATATATTTAATTAATTATGATTTATATTTATAGAAACTACAAGATTTGGATGATGACTTAAAAGAAAAATATCTGGAGCTGATAACACGTTTCTATTTACTTTTCGAAAATATTTATCAATTTATTATTGATTTAAATTCATTTGTTGAGCAATTGCATGATGGTGCTTTCATTCAACAAACTATGGATACTGTCCTAAGAGATATAGAAGGAAAACAATTGCTTGTGAGTATTTAGCCAGCTAAGATGTGTCAACACCTTTATTGTTTACAAGTTTATTATGAATTTTAATAATGAAAAAAACTATCAAAATAGTGAATTTTTGCAGTATTCATACCATCAAAATACAATTAATTTTCAGTGTGAATCTCTGTACTTATATGGTGCAATGCTACTGTTATGTGACTTATATATCCCGGGTGCAGCTAGAGAGAGACTATTGGTTGCATTTTACCGATACAGCACAAATCAGTCTCAATCCAATGTTGATGATGTCTGTAAGTTACTAAGGGACACTGGTTATGACCAAGTGCATGGAAAACGACCATCTGATTATCCTGTTGAATATTTCAGGTACTTAATTTTTTATTTTATATTTAGAAAGACAATCATTCTGTGGTTTTTAAACCAATTTAGTGTTTTTGGAAAGAAGATTTAATTTTTGAACATTTGTAACAAGTAAATTCAAAACTACTCCAAGCCACAGAGTCAAGCTAATTTATGTTACATGCACTCACTATGAAAATGAAATAATATATTTTATGCAGTTTTTAAAATATGAATCCAATTTTTACAGTCGTGTACCTGTCCACCCTGACTTTATTGAGAAAGTAGTTGGCAAATTGCGATCAGAAGACATTTATAATCAGTTGTCAGTCTACACTATACCTGAACATCAAGCTTCTGCTCTGGCTGCACAGGCTAGCATGTTAGTGGTGTGTCTATTTTTTGCACCACATTATTTGCATGGTGATATGACTAAGATGCGGGAAATTGTAGATAAATTTTTTCCTTGCAATTGGGTTATACCCATATATATGGGAGTAACCCTGAGTGTGTTTGATTACTGGGAAAATTTTAAAGCTGCTAAAACCTGTCTGAATAATACATGTAATACTAAAATGGTAAAAGAAATATTTTCGAAAAGAGGAAGTTCTGTACCATTATTAATTACTAAAACTCATCAGCTACTTAAGGAGGGAACATTGACTGACGACTTTGTACTAGATAATGTGAATAAAATACTTAATGTAATCTTGAATGCAAACCATGTATTAAGATGGCTTTTGTTACATAACACTGATGTGATATTTTTTGATAACAATAAAAAAAGTAAACAAATGAAGGATTTGGTTATAAAAGAATCTGTCTATGATCCTCTGCAATTGTTAGAGTTACTTATAAGTACTGCTGAGTTAGAGTTGAAAGTCAGAGAGTTTTTAAAAAAGTTGTTGGATAGTAGAAGTGAAAGTTGGAATACAAATAAAAATCTTGCACTCGAGTCTTTAAACAACTTATCTGAATTGTTCACTGGCAGTAAGTCATTCACAAAAGTTGCTGAAAATGAACAATTGAAGGTCTGGTTTGCTAACATTGCTAAGCAGGTATCGTCACTCAGTGATCAAATTACCCCAAAGTCAATAAAAAAAGTAACAAGACTTATACAAGTATTAGATGATGTTGAAGAATTTCATGGCATAAAGAGTACTTCTACAGTTGTCCAATTACTAACTGAAACTAAAGAAGCTTTAAAAAATGTCCTCAGAACAGCTTCATTAAAAGATGATTCTTTGGTGACATTAGAAACTGTTGCAGACTTCAGTTATGCTTGGTGCACCATTGATCTGTATACTAATTACATGCAAGGTCGTATTAAAGAAAACCCAGCTGTCACAAGCAGATTGAGAGCATTATTTCTAAAATTAGCTAGTGCAATGGAAATTCCTCTTCTACGAATTAACCAAGCAGAAAGTGAAGATTTAGTTTCAGTCTCGCAATATTATAGCAATGAACTCATTAAGTACATTCAAAAGGTGTTACAAATAATTCCAGAGATGGTATTTAGTATAGTTGAGAAAATAATTGAATTACAAACATGGTCCATTATAGAACTGCCAACACGTATTGATAAGGAGAAGTTAAGAGATTATGCACAACTCGATCACAGAATGGAAGTTGCTAGACTTACGCATTCCGCATCAACATTTACGACAGGCAAGTTAATTAATATATATTTTAAATTTTAATTAATTATGGAGAGTGGTTTATCGGCCCATATTCTTGGCCCGTAAAAATTTGTTTAGAAAGAAAAGTTGAATCATCAGGCGGATTGCCCAACTCAGCCACCCTTGATCCGGCCAGAATGATCGAATTTTTTCTGTTCTTTCAGTTTTATGTAGTTTTATGTATGATAATTAACAACCATCTCAACCAATACGAAACATTTTTCAATGATTACAATTTACATGTAATGATGGAACACGACGTGAAAGGATGCGGATTCGAGTCCCGCGTCTTGATCGATTTTTTTTCAATTCTTTATAAATTTATATTTATAAAGTGTTTGAATGCCATAAAACCAATAGTATCAAATTCATGATTGTGTCGATCATGCTCTTATAAAATACGTAACTAATAAAATTCCTCCAATTAAACCCTATGTATTTATTTCCGATCTAATAAATTACTATAAATATTTTTATTTCATCTTTTTAATTAAATTAAAAGCTTCGGCTAAAACTAGGAAATGTTAAAAGCATCTGCAACATAATCTAATAAACATTCGAAAATACAGGTATTTTAGATATGAGATCTACATTAGTTGGTGTTATAAGAGTTGACCCAGCAGAGCTTTTGGAAGAAGGCTTACTAAAAGAATTAGACAAGCATGTAAGCAAAAAGTTTGTTGAATTCCTTGAACCTCAAGTGAAAAAACCGAACAATTTAATTTCGAGACTGCAAAAATTGGCTGATAGCATGGAGGGCTATAAAAGATCATTGGAATATATTCAAGATTACATAAATATTCATGGATTAAGGATATGGCAGAAACAGGTAAGGATCATTTAATTGTATTGACTAATAGTGATTATTATTATTTTTTGTGTAATAAGGCTTAATGTGTGCATGTGGGAAACGATTAACGCATCTGTCGTAAATATTTACGTTTATCATCAAGATTGTGTTTACGAATTACGATGTTTATAAATTGAAGCATTTTAATATAAGTAAATATTGAAGTAAGGACAGTTTCATCATCGATCCGCGGTCTCTCTTAATCTCGATTATTTTAGTAAAAATATTAGATTATTTAGTCGTATCGTGATTGAACTCTTTATTATTTACACTAACAGGTTTCAACTCTGATTAATGAAAACGTTGCTAAAGAAATAAGCATACGCAAGGGAGTAGCTTTGTATGGACCATCGGCAGGTTTTATGGGAAGCCTTGCGAAACAAATTTCTCAACTGACTGATGCTAGGTAATACAATTAGTGTTATACTTTACTAGCTGCGCTTCGCTTAGCGACTGTTCACTGTTGGTCTTAGCAAAATGATATATAGCCCATAATAGCCTTCCTCGATAAATGGGAATGAGAATTTTTCAAATCGGACCAGTAGTTCCTGACATTAGCGCGTTGAAACAAATAAACAAACTCTTCAGCTTTATAATATTAGTATAGATTACATAGGAGTTGAATTGCTTAGAGGGCAATTGCTTAGTAACAATGTCCTGTACTTTCTATTTTTATTTCATTTAGCACTAATAAATCCAATAAAGATATTTGCTTATTTATATTACCATAATATTATAGATGTGTGAAGGAAATACATGGAGCAGGTCCAGGATACTTAAATACATATTTCCGAATTTGGTTCTAATTTGTTTGTGCATGATATTATTTGGAACCAAAAAGTTGAGCGTAGAATAAAGATAACTTCTTTCACCAGGAAAAACACCTGAACAGAGAATTTGCATAAGTTGAACGTTGAGACTACAGTTTGTTTAATTAAAAATATTTCTCTTTTGTTATTTTCAGAGTAAGCACGTACATAAATGTTTGTGCAGCTTGGTTTGACATAAAAACCAATTCTGAAGTAGTGAACACAAAAACATTCTCCAAATTGAATGAAGCCATAGGCGTGGTTGGTCTTCATGGTCTGGATACATTGTACGGTCATATGATCAAAAACCAGCTTCAGCAAATACAACATATTCTTCGTACGACTCAGGAGAAAACAACATTGATTAATAAAAATGTAGATTTGAAAGAAATAGAACAAGTAACTCTTAAAAATTATAAGACTTTTCAGCAGATAGCAGATATTTTGCTAGCAGTGGGAAATTTGCAGTTGTTAAGAAAACATATAGCGTACCAGTTAAATACAACTTGTAAATTTGATTCCGCTCATTTAGAGGCGTCTTTACGGACGATGAATGAGTAAGTAAAAAGGAAGTGCAAGGTTATTCAGATTTTATATAAAAATTATTATCTTATTTATGAATCTCATTTACAGATGTTTAATCAATGAATTGAAGAAAACTCACAATTTAGAATCTAATCCCAACTGCTTAGCGTTGATGAGAGAGCTTGACCAATATTTAGTAAGGTGTGGACAATTTAAACCATTCGAAAAGATTTACATTAAAAATCCACCAGAATTCAATAGTGTTTATATGGGCCACATGATAGCACTAGTTTTGATTGCACAATTGTCCAAACTGCAACTGTGTTTTACTTCAGGTAAGAATAAATTTAATACATAAAAGGCTAAGCGAATAGATTTTAATGTTAGTAACAGTCTGATAATTAGGTAATTAATTTATAAGTTCTGGCACACATATTATGCACTGTTAGACTACAAGCCCGCATAGGACAAAAATATGGGTCAAATGAACCACCAGGGGACATATCTAGAACGATAGCAGAGCAAAAAATAATAAGATTCATCACTATGCCGTCACTTGTAAGCTGTCCAACTGAGTGCAGATGAGAATTGAAAAGTACAGGTAGACTCGGTAAATTTTGGTCATATATTTTTGTACGGCATTCTTAACCATCGATAGATCCATTAAAAATAATAAGAAACCGCTCAGTGCCGTACAAAAATGGTGGTCCACCAAGTCGGAATTTTTATTTAATTTCCGAGAGTTACCGGGGGTAAATTTGGTCATTTGACCATGTACGGCATCTGTGTCATACTATTGCTATACTGCTTTTAATCCATTATTCCGCAACGCCGTACAAAAATCATGGGGACAAGGGGAAAAAATCGAGAGTTGTAATCCCCTCTCTTTTCCCACTCCAGGGGGTCATTTGACACAACACGAAATAAATTTATTTTTAAAGTATTTTATGCATAGATAATATTTTTTCATGTGCCGTACATTTTCGTTGGTTCAAAGGGGAAAAATCTGAAAAAGAAAAAAATCCATATAACGAAATGTTTGCTTTATATTTTTATAATAAAACTAGCATTCCACCTGCGGCTTCGCCCGCGTTTTCAAAAAAAAACCCGCATAGTTCCCGTTCCCGTGGGATTTCCGGGATAAAACCTAGCCTATGTCACTCAGAAATGATGTAGCTTTCCAACAGTGAAAGAATTTTTCAAATCTGCCAAGTAGTTTCGGAGCCTATTCAATTCATACAAACAAACAAACAAACAAAAAATCAAACCTTTCCTCTTTATAATATTTGTATAGATATAAATATACATTAATATTAAGAAGCTCGAGGTGGTTAATTATCACCTTGGAAATTGACAGTCAGGTGGAATGGACTCCGTTAAATTGATGAACTAATAAAAAAGCTATGAACGAAAAGATGTGAATTATATGCAATCAGTCCATGAATACAGGTAAAGTCACAAGCAAATGCTAGTAATATATACATATTCAAAATGTACAAGTAAAGCGCTTTCAAATGATACCAAACACTGCATATTTATCTTAACTTCATTTTTTTACTCTGTATGTTTTGTCCGCTAGAGGGCGCCACATTAGATTTTGTGAAACCCCATATAGCCTTTAGCTAGCTAGTCGCTGGTTATCCAGTGAACAATTCAGACGCTTCTAATGATATGTCATTTGTCGAATTCTGATAAGTAGTTCAGAAGTTACGAGGGAATAGATGAAAATGAAAATGAAAATGAAAAATATATTTATTTAAAAACCATATGTTTTTACACAGATACACTTTGATTGACGTTGCACACTTTACACATATTGGCTTAACCCATTGACCACCGAGCGGCCCGATCGGGCCGAGACACAATAGATTTTCTATTGTGTCTGTGATCCGAGGACTGACGGATTAATCTAGGTTTATTAAAAAAGGATTACCTATAGTACCCACACTAGGCAAGCCTGTATCGTGGGCACTGAGACGTTTTACCAAAAAAACAAAATTAGATGTCCTCGGTATGATCAACGCTTATATCTTACACGTACAAAGGCATTTTATCACTTATAAGCTACAGGAAAATAAATACTGAAGATGAACATACATACATGACCTGTAAACAACCATAACCCTCCTTTTGCTTTGCCGTAGTTGGGTAAAAATATGTTAATGCCGTACTGTATCAAATGGCCATAAAGCACCCTTAAAATTGTAGCTTTCGTCGTTTTCATCAGCCTAAAAGATGTGGTCTGCACAAAAATGTACGGCATCGTTTTTTCCTAATTTATCTATGTTAATACTATTTAAAACAACGGATAAAGTGTAGAAAACTATTATATGTCATTAATCTACGATGTTTAAACTTTAACAAAATTTCTGGTTTTGCATTTCTCTGTAACTTTTTTTAGAACGGTTTCTTTTGAACGGCAATACTATACAACAATTGAATTTTACAATATCATGTTAAAAAATAAGTTCCCGTACAGGGTCAAATGACCTTACAGCTCTTTATATTAAGAATTCGATGAAATTAAGATGATTATTGGTATACATTTAAAAGAACAATTATTTTTTGACGGCATTGCTTTTAATATTACTTTTGAGTGCTAGATAATGTTTTGGAACCGAAGCCGTACTTAGTCAAATGACCCCCTGGAGTGGGGAAAGAGAGGGGATTGCAACTCTCGATTTTTTCCCCTTGTCCCCATGATTTTTGTACGGCGTTGCGGAATAATGGATTAAAAGCAGTATAGCAATAGTATGACACAGATGCCGTCCATGGTCAAATGACCAAATTTACCCCCGGTAACTCTCGGAAATTAAATAAAAATTCCGACTTGGTGGACCACCATTTTTGTACGGCACTGAGCGGTTTCTTATTATTTTTAATGGATCTATCGATGGTTAAGAATGCCGTACAAAAATATATGACCAAAATTTACCGAGTCTACCTGTACTTTTCAATTCTCATCTGCACTCAGTTGGACAGCTTACAAGTGACGGCATAGTGATGAATCTTATTATTTTTTGCTCTGCTATCGTTCTAGATATGTCCCCTGGTGGTTCATTTGACCCATATTTTTGTCCTATGCGGGCTTGTAGTCTATGTGGAATATTATTATGGCATTTTAATACCTAGCAGAAAAGTTCATGTGGTTCATATTCTTTCACAGTAGGTAACCAAACTGCGAATAGGTTACCAAAGCCTAGGTACCTATTTTACAATATACGTTTTTTCCCAACGATATAATTAAAAACATTTTACGTAAAAATGTAGGTCTTCAGTATATTTGAATCCAAATAAAATGAAATATGTAGGATAATCCTAATTAAAATATAGATCCAAGAGACCATTCTAATTATGGAAAGTTTGTTTTAGGTGATTTAATAACGAAGAAACCTGGTGAAAATATTGACGGATATCCATTGATCATTGGCGCTTATACAATATTGCGTCAATCTAAATCAGAACATATGGATGATTTTTTGGATTATTTATGCAAATATGTAAAAGTAGTTACTCTTAACAGGTATGCGGTATACTAGCACTGATGTATTGAGTTCTTAAGATAATTAAATTTTAAATCGATAAAAAAGTTTTGGTGGTGTGGTGTTCACGCTTATAGCGCGCTAGGCACGCTCGCTACTAGTTCACGCGAGTAGCGAGCAGAAATATTTAACTAAGAAAATTCGTTCGTATTGAAAGCTGTTTCAAAATGTATCCGTTGGAAATTTTTTCAATTATTCTACACATTGGTGTACCCCTAGAATAATTGACGCCAATGCGTAACCCCGGATTGCCGAAAGACGCGAGTTCGAGTCCAGGCGCGTGATCGGATTTTGTTCTGTTCTTTAAAAAGCATTTAAATGATATCTGTTACTGTTGAAACCCGTTTCCTATTACAACACATTTTCCCTAGTTAA
This sequence comes from Colias philodice, assembly GCF_061535455.1. NCBI lineage: Eukaryota > Metazoa > Arthropoda > Insecta > Lepidoptera > Pieridae > Colias > Colias philodice. Next base: position 5,117,014 of record NC_143097.1, read on the forward strand.
TATAGGTGGGATTGTCTTTGACACTATTTTTGTGTATCTTCTTAAACATATTTTTCGAATACTTTTTATCAATATTGCCGAAAAGAATTTAGCTCTAACTAGGGATAACCGAAAACGGGTTTAAATTGTAACACCTTCATCGCACTCTTGCGAAGCCCGGCCCGAAGCCCGTGCGGGTAGCTAGTAAGTAGTATGTAATAAAGTACAAATAGGTTAAAATCTACTTATGCTTCTTCATTTGTCATATTTTTTTAATGTTTGAAAAATCAATAACTGAGTTTTCAACTGATTTATGTAATATATACTTTTTTTAACCTATTTTATTCATGTTATATAATTCTTTTCAGGATAACAACTTCAGAGAATGGTTATGAAGGGCCATTAGTAACAAGATTTTTACAAGTATTTTGTGAAACATTTGGTTATTCATTCACAAATTTGGAAGATAAATTGCCACTAGCATTATTAACTCATTTACCCCAAAAGTAATCAAATAATGTTTTCTGCAAATCATTTATTTATCACGTAACTATAAAGGACTTTTATTGCAATATTTTATATGTATTATTTTATTGAATAAAAACATATTTATATAATCAATAAATATTATTCATATGTATTTGTTTCATGCTCCAATTGTTCATCGACAGTCCAGAAAAACTTTTAACCCAAAACAAGACTAGAATGAACAAACTTATCTGTATTTTACTAATTCTGTCTAGCAAGATCTGGATTAAATTGAAAGTGTACTTTGGCGTTATTTTTTTAGGTTTTTTTTTTTTAAGTTTAAATTGTGTTAATGGAGACTCCATAATAGTTTTTCTTATACATAGGTATATCTTGTTTTGACATACTTTGATGGTTTATTTACGTGAAGACAAGCCGGATTCTCGGCATATAAACATATTTCAATCTTATCTGTAATTTTGTCTTGCAAGCTCTGGATTGAATTGAGAATTGTACTTTGGCGTTATTTTTTTAGGTATTTCTTTATCTTCCAAGGTAGGACCACCATTTAATTTAGTTAAAAATAAAACAGTTTTTTGTTTTTCTTCTTGTTCTCGTTTGAGTCTTGCTTCTCTGAGTTTCTTAAGTTTTAGTTCTTTGTCTGATTTTTTGTTTGAGTGCTTTTCTGGTTTTAAATCAGTGACATCTACTTTATTTTTGCTTTTTATTTCTGTATGAGTTATTAGTTTTGATTTTTCTGATTTACAATATTTTTTAAATGCGTTAATTGGATCATGGCGTTGTTTAGATTTCCAATTAATTTCCCCATCTTTCTCATCACAATCTTTTGTCTTTGGTTTACCATCTTCATCTTTGAGTACCAACTTATCATAAGTATCTTTTACATATTCAGGTCTACAAAATCTTGATGAATCAGGTAGCACTTCATACCAATTTTTCTTCCCCAGTGCCTCATTGGTATCTTGTCCAAGATATGTCAAGTAACCAATCTTCTTTTCATACTCTTCTTTCTTTTCTGTTACCTCTTTATTGTGTTCCTTATTGGAAGTACTAACTGCATGTTCAATATCAGCAAACAAGTTAACATGTTCATGTGCATTACCTTCAAGAGTTTCTAGTGTATGTTTTTCTGGGAATGTTGTCTCTAAATTTTCTAACTTTTTTTTGCTCTTTTGCTTCAAAATATTGAGACGCAATTCACGGTCAGCTTGGTCTATCCTTAATTTTTCTTGTCTCTCCTTTTCTGCTGCTTCTGCTTCATCTCGTCTGACTCTGGCAATATTTTCTTTAGTCCGCACATGCCACCTGCAAATGATTTGATCAGTAGGTATTTAGTAAAAATGGTCACTTTTTATTGTCTTGTGAATAAGTAAACATAATAGGTACATTATAAAACAAATTACACTGTATAAATAAAAATAAAAGCAAAATTCATAAACATACCGTTTCTTTGGTAGAATATTCATTCTTATTTTATGTAGAAGGCTGGACGCTGAATATAATTATCACGGCAGATGGAATGAAAACACTTGTTAACTATAGTCAACTATAAATAGTTATTACTTGATATTGTAAAATAATTAAGATTCAGTATCAGGTATATAAATTTGTTCACAATCGCCTGGTTGTGAGAAATGTGAAATGTCATAATAACAACCACAGATAACAACTAAGGCCGTCAATTTCACAGAATGACAGAACACAGATCATGTTATGCATCGCCATAGACAAAATAGAAGAAGTTACGTATCAACCACAGAATACGAAATGGTATGAAACTTGGGCGTATTCAGAAAGAAAGCTTGAAACTTATAAGCGCTTATCGGCGCTTGTCAGCGCTGGTAACCCGCGCAGGAAAATATATGAACATGACAAGCGCCGATAAGCGCTTATAAGTTTCAAGCTTTCTTTCTGAATACGCCCTTTGTAATGTTTCGCCTTTGTTGATTCCTAATGTTAATAATTATTTAGCCTATAGATTGGTTTATATCACAGAGTTTATATAGAATAGTATATAAGGCGAAATAAAGTAATTAATTGTGATATTTTAGTAACGAGTTAAATCTAAGTGGATTTTTCAAAGGCGCTTTGTTTTATAAGGTTTTTTGTATAATTCTATAATTATATTTTTTATTTGGCTATATAATCGGCTGTTTGCAAATAGTACGGCAAAAAGGCTTTCTGTTTCATTCCTCGTTGTCTTATAATATTTTCAACAATGTGTCCATCCAGAAAATATTAAATTTATTATGATTAAAATATATAAAATCAACACTATATTAATTACGTAAGTATAATAATAATTATTGATACCTTTTGAAGTATACGATCTATTTTTTTAAATGTTTAATTTTCTATTGTTGTGTTCTGTGGTTGTAAAATAATCAAAATAACATGCGTACGTAGTTATAAATTATCTGTGGCACAAAGTGGAGTGGCACAAAAAAAGAATCCACATCTATGGTTGAAGTAAATCTTTTGAGTAGCTTCGAGTTTGACCGAAATGGACGAAAGTAGTGAAAAATAGAGAATAAGTGTTGTTCTATTTCTCTTTAGTCTTTATATTTTTGTTTTACATTAAAAATATCTTTTTATAATTTGTGTGTGTGTTTGATAATGTAGGCCAAAATTTTTAAGTGCATTTACGTTTGTTTGATTTATTTATCAACACCAGGTTATAAGATAAACTTTAATTAACAATATTCACAAACAATACTACACAAATAGTAAAAATGGAAACTGTTGAAGAGCATCCTGTTATAAATTCTACTATTGATGATATGAAAACAACCGTAACTGAGGAATTGCCGACAAACGTCGTCGAATCGGATGTATGTCAGAAGTCAAATGGAGTTAACTGTACTACAAACAGCGATGATAATGTGGCTGAATCCACAACAGAAGCAGAGAGTGTAGTAAATACGGTAACTGCTGTCAAAATCTTAGAGGTTTGTGATAATTCTGAATTTGAAGAACTTGTTAAACATGAGTCAGAGGAAGCCGTCGTAGAAAGCTCTAATGATAAAGAAATTATAGAATCTAAATCTGATATAGATCTTCACACTGAGGACCCAAACTACAAAGAACCTGAAGTTAACGAGTCTGGAATTGTTAATGAACTTGTAACTGTATCATCCGATCAGGTTATAATAGCAGACGAAAATGTTATAGATAAAAAGGATATTTGTAACGAAAACAATATAACTGAAGAAAGCATTGAAAATATAAATCAAAATGAACCCACTATTTCAAAATCTCAGATAGACGAACCGCAAGTATGTGAAGACAAAAATCAAAACAATGACTTGGAATTAGGGTCAACTGTTGAATTATGTACCTCATCTATAACAATTAATGAAGGTGTGCATTTTGAAACTGAAATATTAGTAGAAAAAAATGATAATGATGTTAATGAAAATGTCATAATTGAATCGGAAACTATTATAACTGATAATTCAAATAACATTTTGAGTGAACTAGGTGAAAACATTGAACTGAGTGATGTACTTCAATCATCTGACATGACAGGTAATGTAGAAAATAATAATGCAGCAGCTAAAGAAGAGGTCTTTAATAAAGAAGAATTATTGGACATCCTAGAAGGAAATGATGTTGACCAATCTTACATTGAGGAAAATGAAGCTGAGATAGCATTACAACAACTTTCAATGCTCAAACAACATGGACGGTCCACTAAGAAAGTAAAAAATAAATCAAAAGAAAATGTAAAACACAAAGATAACAAATCAGTAGCAAAAGAAAATCTAGAGAATAAAGTACAGGAGAAGGATAATATTGTAAATGTTTTAGTTATGGATTGGCAGGATGATGAGCCTGAAAATAAAGATCATCAGGACACTGACACAGTCCCTCCTGATTCCGATAAGCAATGTCCACAAAATATTGAAACAAGTGAAGAACCCAGTGGGCGATCATCCGTAGATTCAACAGTTAATGAGGATATATGTCAAAAACAAAGTAAAAGTGAAGATGAAAGCCCACCTAAGAGATTAGGTAGAGTGATTAAAAAAAAGGTAATCTTTGACCCTGATAATCCTGATACATTTACAAAATCTAAGACCCCCTCTAAATCTAAAGAAGTTCAGCCTAATAAAGAACAACCACCTGTAAAGAAAGGTAAGATTGAACACACACCTCAAAGAACTAAATCTAGAAGTCCAACATCAAAATTACAGTGGAAAAAACCATCTCCAAGAAATAGTAAACAAAATAAAAGACTGTCAGAAGTTGATAAGTTATTGATGGATGAAGGAGCAGTAAATATGATATATCAATTAACACCAGAAGCTCCAAAAGGCAGAAAAAATGTGAAGACCAAAGCCGAGTTTATAAAAAAGATACAGAGTTCCACACCTGAGGGCAAAGAAATGAAATTCAGAGAAAGAAAGAAGGAAGCTAGATATGATGAGAGTGATGCTAAAAAAATATTGGGAGGAAAGCACAGGAGCTCCCTAAGTAGTTCCGTAAAGTCGCCTTCAGTTTGTGAGGATTTTGAGACACACAGTGCTGATGATTCTATCATTTATCGCCGTCATTCCTCTAGTTCATATTCTAGCAGTTGTATGAGTCCTCGGCGTCTTAGTGATGTGGAAGGAAACTCTCAAAGTTCAAAACCAACTTCTGCATCCCAAACAGAAAAACAAAATATAACTAATCACAATGACTCAAAAAGCCAACCAGAAGACATTTTTATGGTGGATGTTAATGCAGTAACTTCAGAAATTAAGACAGAACTTATCAATAAAGAAGATTGTTTATCTATTAAAGAAAAGTTAAACTCCAAGCTATCACTTGCTCTCAATAAAAGAAAAAGAGATAGTGCAAAACTAGATAAACCTGCAAAGCTGAAAAAAGTATTGAAACCTGAAGAAAAAGAGGTGGTGAATGAAGTTTCTTATGATTTTAAGTTTGTATCAGTTAACATAGACCAACATTTGGCTGAAATATGTTTACAAAAAACAGGATCAAAAGACAGTGTGGCGGTGTGTATTTTAGTTTTTTGGATTTATGATAAACTATCTAAAATACATATAGAAATAAAAAGTAAACAGACTGATAAACACCACACAATTAACAATTTTTTTTTCTATTTTTAGGTTTTAAAGGAGTTGGAACAAGCTCTTAAATGCATTGATGAAAATAAAGATATTTCTGTGACCCTGTTGTCTTCTCAGTGTGGGACTCTTTGCTCCAGTTTGGACCTCAGTTTACTGTTAGATGAAAATAGTGAAATAAGAACTAAGAATGCATATGAACTTGCTGAATCTGTGAGGTAATTTTTACTTCTATTATACAGCCTCATAAAAAAATAATGCATTTTTGATAGATTACATTTTGCGATTTACATTATAATCTAACAGTTTTAACAACCTTACGGTGACATAAATATAGGGAAATGACAAATTCGTATCAGTCTATATTAACTTATTTAAAAAGCTTGGTTAAAAAGAAATATTAAAAGTGAAAGCTATTTCATAAAAATCACTGGAACTAACAAAAATGTTACATACAAGGTAGGTAATATGTAACATTTTTGTTAAACATAAATAATATTAAAAACTATTGTACTAATTTTCTCATAACTATTAGGATGACAAGTTCGTAATTGATTGGTTCAACATGTAAAACTGTGCGTGTCGCGTCAGGTCGCTGCTGGCGACGGTGAGCCGGCATCGCAAGCTGGTGTGCTGCGGCGTGTGGGGCGCGTGCTCGGGCGCGTGGGTGGCGCTGGTGGCGCTGTGCGACGTGGCGCTCGCGTCCGAGTGCGCCACGTTCTCGCTGGCCGCGCCCGCCGCGCCCTCGCTGCCCGGCGCCGCCGCGCTCGCCGCGCCGCACCGCGCGCTGCCAAGCCCGCTGGTCAGTGTCATACATTGTCCTACGCGTAAGCACAGAATACATAATAGTAGCTAAACGCTACAGAACGGACACTCTCCGCCTCCTGCCAAAATGAAACACTTACCTCACCCCGCACGATCAGGCAACGAAGATTGACAACATTAATCACATTGACTTAAAGTTATTTTATTATTTTGGATATATTTCGTAGAAAATGGTTAGATATTGTGCTGTTTACGGATATATTTCATCAGAAAAAACGCGAATTTTTTTTTACGCTATTTACAAATGTGCCAAACATTAAGCGTTAACACACACATTTACAGTCTCTATAGTGTGACTGTCAAAACGATAGTTTTGTATGGAGTGTCCGGGTTGTGGCTAAGGGTAACTTCCACCAGAGATGTGCTATTCAGTTATGCTGCGAAAATGCTACGTAATAGCTATGTTGTGAAACTATGTGACCCGGCGGTCAACTGTCCCGTAATGCTGATTCATGTACCGCAATTTGCACGAAAAGTGGAGAAGTGAAATTTTCCTTATTTTAATATTATTACAAATAAATAATCATTGTGTTGTATTATTACAAATAAACTAGCGGTCCGCCCCGGCTTCGCCCGTGGTACATATGAAAAATAGATGTTGGCCGATTCTCAGACTTACCCGATATGCACAGAAAATTTCATGAGAATCGGTCCACCCGTTTCGGAGGAGTATGCAGACTAACATTGTGACACGAGAATTTTATATATAAGACTAGCGGTCCGCCCCGGCTTCGCCCGTGGTACATATGAAAAATAGATGTTGGCCGATTCTCAGACTTTCCCGATATGCACAGAAAATTTCATGAGAATCGGTCCACCCGTTTCGGAGGAGTATGCAGACTAACATTGTGACACGAGAATTGTATATATAAGATAATCACATAGAGACTATATGAATTAAAAGTGAAGGTAGCATAAAATAATTAATAGGTAAAATAATATAATAAATAGAATTAAATTCTATAATTTTAAAAGAACTTAAAATCATAATGTAAACTACGTATTTAGCCGAAATAACGTCTAATAAACAATTACACATTAATATTTCAGGTGAACGACTTGGTGATATTCGGCAGGCGCATATCCGCGTCAGAAGCGCTCCGCGGCGGGCTGGTGTCGCGCACGCTGTGGCCCTTCCGCTTCGACGAGCAAGTGCGCAATGTTGTCAAGGATATTGCGATACAACCGACACATGTGAGTACAATTTTGAAGATATCTTGTAAACTTCCGATTTAACAAATAGGTATTTGGTGTTTAAGATATTATAATTTTTAAACAATAGTGAAAGTAGAAGATTATTATTTTATAGTACAAAGTACACATAGTAATGAAATTCTTGTAATTGTCGTTATTCATAAAAACGTTTTTTAAATATATAATGTATTTTATAGGTATATTTTTTACTTTTTATTAAAAACAATATCCCATATTTCTTTGTTTGATACTACATTAGTAATCATACTCATAATCATCGCTGATAGGTTGACAAAATGCCTTCCATCCTTTACCACGATACAACAATTCCGATATTTGTATGAACGAAATGCCACCATTGTGCACACAGATGTGATTCTTTGGGCACAAGCAGGATTGGTACAGGGCAAGCGAGTCATTGTCTACGTTACCGCAATAATCGCCTGACTTACACAAAGGTAGCGAGGAACATTGATACGTGGAAATTGTTACTTCTTCCGTTTTTAACTTCCAATAGTTCGGGTATCGACAGCGACAACTGACTACGATCTTAGGCGGTGTGAGTTGTTGGTTCTCGTGGTGCAAATTTTCTATTTCGTCGGGATTCATTCTATCGTACGACGTTTCGACGGTTAGGGGCGTGTCGTTTATTGTGCATTCGGGCCAGTCCGTTGTGGGTTTACAAAACTGAAATGAAATAAGCAATGTCGATAAAATATATTTTATATACTTAGATTGGCATTTCTTAACAATTTTATTGGGAAATATTTTATACTGTTTAAGAAAAAAGCGTATGGAAGATAATCATTATTCAATTTTATTATAGCAAATATGCAAGCAAAGCGCCTTATTGCACTTTGGACGTGCTTGCTCGTACAAAGAGAAATAAACATATATTTTTTATTAAGTACTAGCGGTCCGCCCCGGCTTCGCCCGTGGTACATGTTTACGTTTTCTCTACATAAGAACCATCCTCGTACTTCAAGGAATATAATAAAAAAAGAATTATCGAAATCGGTTCAGCCGTTCTCGAGTTATGCGCTTACCAACACATTTTGCGATTCATTTTTATATATAAGAAGAAGAAGAAGATGTAGTTAGTTAGTTTCAAAAGTGTTCGGAAATGCACTTGCTCTTCGCTTACAAAGAATATTCATATTTCATAGTGTATGTATATTACATACTTACATTATTAAATAGAAGATATATTTTACATAAAAACATTTAAATAAAATCCTGAACACATCCCATAAAATGAATAAAATGACCTGCAAAAACGCGCGGTTATTAAGCTCAATAAGCCTATCGGTGGTCGCGGGCGTGTCGCAGCGCAGGCGGTGTGCGCAGCGGCACAGGCGCAGTAGGGCCCGCGGCCGCCAGTACCGCTCGAGCAGCGTGGAGCACGCTTGTCGCTCGCTGCATGCTGGGAGACCGCGCTCACTCTCCTCCTAATGCATATATATTTTTATTTAATACTTTTTGACGTGACAACGTCTTATAATTCGATAAAGCCGGCTGCACGCACAAACAAATATGACTCATGCGGCATTACCTCGCTCTGAGGCGTTCCATGTAAGGCTTGAAGTGCAAGCGAGAGCGCGGAACGAGCGACAAAGAAGCACAATAATCGGCTTTAAGACGTTGTCACGTTCAACTATCATCAGTAAACCGACTTTACAGACAACCAATTTTTTATATATTCTTAGTTTAGTAGCTGTAGAATATCGATAACAGACATCGCAGCAACTGATCAAAAGCAGACACTCCTCTTTTTATAGACTTTACTTGTACGCTAAAAAATTTGCTCAAATAAAATATATTCCGGGAAGAATTCAATATATAGTCACTAAGGTATAACGTAGCTACCTGCAGCAGAATTTTAAATAATGGTTCAATATAATTTGAGGTTTTCCTTTACAACCCCGCATAAAGTCTTATTTCAAATCTTTTGTAAGTAGAAGTAGAATATTAACAACTGCTACAAAATTATCAGTATACGCATTGTTTTGATAAACATCAGAGTAAAAACGAATAATTTTAAGATTGAAAGTTGTAACTAGGTACTTAAATAATACAGTAATTTACTTATTGTTTTGTAATGAAATTATAAATGTATATGTACTTACTAAGCCGTAGTAATATAAAACAGTATCATCATTAATTTCGCTACTTTCCGCAAATAAAACTAAAGTAATAATTAGAAAATTGATGAATATCATCATTGCTTATTCAATATGTACATTGTACACTAAAGTAACCGTCATGAGAAGCTATAAATTTTGTAAACAAGTGTTCAGGAGTTCACAACATTTGGACCAACAAAAAAAATGAATTTGTTTAAGATTTAATAAATTATTAAGTAACAAATATTAATTAACATAAATATTATTTAAGAATAATTATTCGTCAGATTCAGATGTTTCCATTTCTGTGTCAGAATCAGTGACATGTATCACGAAGCTGTCTACAGTTTTATCAATCATCTCATCGATTTTGGAATAAAAATTATCTTCTTCCTTGATAACATGCTCCACACAACGCTTCCAATTTTCCGAAGTAATCTGCTGCAGTCCCTCTTGTAATAATTGTTTTACCTCGTCAAATTTAAAATTTGTATTTTTGCGAGCAACATATCCTTTTACGTTGGCCCAAATTAGCTCAATTGGATTAAGCTCACAATGATATGGCGGGAGTCTCAATACTTCCACCTTATATTTTTTTGCAAGCTCGTCCACTACATAAGTTTTAAAATTGTCTTTAACATTTTTTACTTTTAGCAGTAATTCAGTCTTAATTTCATTGTCGTCGTAAGAAATATTCTTACTTACAAGCCAATTTTGTATATCATTTTTTTTCCAGGCAGTAGTAGGAATTCTTTCAAGACGCCTTGAGTGGTATGGTGCATTGTCCATTACCACTACTGCATTTTCTCCAAGTTTTGGGAGAACGTTTTCGAACCATTGTTCAAAATGTGTTGCATCCATTGATTCATGGTAATCTCCCGTCTTCTTGCATTCAAATATATTTTCACCGCCCTCTACAAAACCGTTCTCATTGCCGATATGGGTAATTATTAATCGTTTACCTTTTGACGTTGGGTTACGTGCACCAATGCTAAGTCCTTCTAGGAAAGCCTGCTTCTTACTTTTAACTTGTTTGTCTACCCAAGTTTTATTTACGGTATGTCCTGTAAAAACAATTAAACATTTGTTAATTAGCGTCTTGCGCAGTAAAAGAGTTGAAGTACATTATTATTAATACACACTTGTGATAGCCCTTAAGAACTAATGTCTCAAGGTCGGCGGCGCGTGGGTTATATTTATTTTGCAAATAGATTTGCAGTATCATACACATCACTTCACGGTAAAGGCGACGGTATTTGCTTACAATCAGGCGAACCGTATGGTAGTCTGCCGTTTCACTGCAATAAAAAAAAACACACTAACCTGCATTCACCCATGTCTCATCCATGTAAAATATCTGGCGATTTTGTTGTCTATAGTCTTTAATAGATTTCAAATATTTTCGCCGCCATATTGTTATGTCATCTCTATCAATAAGGGTGCACTCACACACATCAGTCACCGTCACGGCACGTCACCGGACAGGATTAAAAAAAAATATGTATCAATAGTTCTAGTATGACTCTGTTCCCACACGACAGTCGCCGGCACGAAATCTATCAGTGACGTCCCCGGTCAGGCACGTCAAATAATCTTTCCATACATGTATCATACTTTTATCCCCACTCACCCGGTGCCGTCACGTCTCAGTTCAGTCAGCGTCGTGCTACCGTCAATTGCTACATGTTCTCAAGCGTGACACACGTCTAATCACTCACTAACCTGATGTATGTGTTCAATGATTCAGTCAAACCGGCGACGTGACTGACGGACAACATGACGGTGACTGGTGTTTGTGGATACGTACACAAACCGTCACCGATCAGTCATCGGTGACTTGACGGTGACTGATGTGTGTGAGTGCACCCTTAGTGCGTTATTTCGCTGTCGTTTTATATATTTAAAGTTTAAATGCTTTATTAGCCGCCTGAGAGTTGTTTCGCTAAAATTTGGCATATCTTCATCGTCATTGACTGCCTGAAGAATCTTGGGAATTGTTGGTAATTGGCCATTTAAAAAGAAACTGTGAATTTTTTTCCTAATTACGGATTTATCAAAATCGTCTACTTTCTGATAAAATTTAGGCCTGTCTTTAGACTTGATAGGTGATTTTATTCCCTCTTCTGATTTATATTCTTTTAATATATTATACACAGATGCTATGCCAATTCCCAAAATCGATGCTGTTTTTTTATTTATTTCGGTTTTGTAGGGATATTCATTCGATGGCCAATTTTCTTTCACGTACTTATATACGTTGATCACCATATTTTTCTCATTAACCGTAAAGCTCGTCACCTGTAAAAATCACCGGTAGTCACTTGTCACACGAAGCTCAAGCTATATCTCCAGGTATACCAATTAACCTAACCAATTACTTCACAATTTAAAACCTACTTCTAATATTAACCTTAAGTTTCCAAAGATTAGCGCGTTTGAACAAACAACTCTTTCTTTTTACTTATTATATATTTTAGATAAATTGTATTACGCACCTTTTGACGTTTTTTTCGTGGCGAATTTATTTCCTTAGATGTACTGGCTACTGGCTCCATTATACGTAATAACAAATAAAATTAACGCAACAATTAAAGTAACAACAATAAAAAAGTGATAACGAAACAATAACAAAATTAACAATAACAACCAGATCCGCGATATATGCAAAGCAATGAAACAAACTCGTACGCATTCGAAACTCGAATGATGCGTTTATTTCAAAATGGCGTCCCGATAGTTCACAATCCCTGCGACGGACGCGTTCCGGTACCAAGAAACACAAACGATAGCGCTTTGCGTCGTTAAAATATGATCCGACTAAATTAAATAGGTTGTTACTTTCATATAACCCGTCTATATTTCATGTCGATTGAATATGGTCAATTTATTATTATCTCGCAGTATAAAATGTTTACTTAGTAAAAGATGTTTGTTTACATAATTTATAGCTTCTCGTGACGGGTACTTTACACAATTTAGCGGTTCTCATTTGTTTGTTAAAGTAATTTATTTAGGTCGTAACCTATATCGATAAGATAAGTTTTATTCAGTCAATATGCCTCGCGAAGTTTAGCAATTTTCTAGTCGTGAAGTTTACTTTTTGTTTTATTTATGAAGCTTTGATATAATAACTGCATTGAATGATCTTATTGTATTTAAGATAGCCATTCAGTTCCTCCCAAATGACATATGATTAGATAATAATGTATGTGTGAAGTTTCGAAATAACTTCAATTAAAATTGCATGATATTAAGACTCCGTTTTTAATCCTCTCATAAGATATCGAAAATATAGGCTTAATGTTATTAAGCCTATATTTTTAGGTTTATCCGCTATAAAAATAAAATTGTTATATGCGAAAGCTTCTTTTTAAAAAATTACAAGTTCATAAATATATAATAGGTATCTCAATATTATCATTAATAAATTACTTTAAGTATAGATATCTGAATAATTAGCTGGCATCAGGATTAGGTTCTTTTACATTTAAAGAACACCAAATACCTATAATTTTTAATGGTTTATTTATTTGTGTTATTGATATTAAATATAAACAAATAAAATACGATACACGTTATTCCAGGCTGTCCTGTTGAAGAAACGTCTCCTCGGCTTAAAGAAGTCTGGCGAGGGTGAGGTGTCGTTCCTTTCCTGTCTCGAGGCGGAGCGAGACTTGCTCGTGGAGTACTGGACCTCGGTCGAGGGACAGGAGCTCCTGCGGACGGCCCTAGACGCCGCTTAAACTTCAATATCTTCATATCACTGTACTATTAATATTTTTACCCTCATTCTATTTAGAACTATTGTGTTACACTATTTTTCACCGTGTCTTTCGTTTCTTTTATATCTGATGAATAAAATATATTTACTCCTCTCACTTATCGTCTTCGGTGTACGTTTAGTGTAAATAAGGGATATGCACACAATTGACTGTTTTGATTCGTGGTGTCGTTTAGAATATAACAAGGTTAATGTTACATTGAATGATTGTGAAAGTATAATTATCGCATATATGAATGGTGTTGAAGTGTTAAAATTGTTTTTAAATTGTAATAAATAACGTGCTTTTATTTACACAAGAAGTAACTTTTCGTTAAATATATGAATACTGAATAAAATTTGACTATAATAATTTTAAACTTTTAACGTAAAAAAAGTACTATCTTTGTAATTGATAAAATTAATAAGTATACATTTTTGGAAGACTGCTGTTTTCATATTTGTGAGTGTACTGAAAAATTGTACTTTAAGCAGTGTTATGAAATTTAAAGGGTGTAGTGTTAAGAATACATAGATTATATTGTTACGTTGTAGATGAAATTGTTTATGTGTTTGTTTAGATGTTTATTAGTTAACAATTCATATTATGTAAATTAGAATTAATTTCAGCCAAAGTTATGTACTGATTTTTTTCCTTTAACCATGAAACTAAAACCATGTCATTTATTTTGAGGTAACAGACAAACTTACGTGAAAAAGCGCAGCATTGTTACGCAGAATTGCGTAGTTAAACATTAATTTAGTATAATTTTCTCAATTGTATGTATTGGATTTCGGTAAACAAACCATATTATCATATATTATTATATATTTAAAAAAGTATGCGCGTCTTTCACCAAGCTTTGTCCTGTACCTTATACATAATTTAATGTAGTTGGTGCAATTCATTCCTTTTTTATAAAGTTTGCCTTTTAGTTGTGGTATTAATTTACCGATTTGTTTTCGAATACAACTAGGCTTATTTAGACGTAATTTTATTAGTTTACTATTATTGTATTTAAGTATAGCAATAACTTATTTTCTGTTTCTTGAGGAAATAAAGTGCCTTTCATAAATATTTATTTCATTTTATACTAATTTCTAAACATTATAAATAACAACATAAAAATTAAAAAGTATAAGTTTTGAAGATATCATTTTAATTTTACTAAGGGCTGATTTTTTAATCCTTGGTTAAAACTTATTCGTCGAATAATGTATAAAATAACCATTTTAAAAACGTATTCTAATTGCCCGTTTTTTGACAGTTTACGTGACATTTTAATATTATCGTGTAATACTTTATTGGACGGATAAGTTTTATCCAAGCATTGAAAAATCGGCCCTAAAATAAAAATGCATTGAGATTTATTTTTATTTTTTTACTAAAAAATTAACCTTATAAGCACACCAGTCTGCAGTTTTGGTTTAGTGTTTATTTATTCTATACCTAAAAAATTTTGTTTTATAGTTTAAAATTATAAATTTTACCTTTTTATGATAAAGTGTAGAGAGAATGAAGTTATTACGATTTTACATAAGCATTAAATACCTATTAAGTAAATAAAGCAACAAAAACAATAGCGTGATCTAATTTTACTGCAGAAAATATAATGCGATAGCATTTTCATCTGCACTTATTACAATTTTAGTTCCTAGTTGTTTAGATTATTTTCCACAACGCATTGATACGCATATATGTGCTAGCTTTTCTATGTGTACAGACTTTCCGATTTCAACAATCACCTAACATATGGATGTGAAAATAAAATCCAAAAATAATTGAGAAACAAGTCATCTAGTCCGAGAAAATTAGTAAAATCAGCGGAAACAAATCGTGTAGTGTTGAAAATCGTTACAGTTATTCCTTGACATGTCCAGTGAATCATATCGAAATTCCTCAAGGGTGGGGTGAGCTAAGGGATTTTATTTTAGGATTTTTGCTCATAATGGCCCCTTGTCGGCTTAATTCTCTCGGACTAATCATGCTTAAACTTTACTGAATTTTGTTATTCTATATTTTTAAATTTAAAATTAATTTTCACTGAAACATTATTCTTTTTTTTTAACTTTATAAATAAAATATGTGTGCGATTGATATATTAATTTAATGATGTATGTTTTCACTTTACTTTTGTTTGATTGCTAACTTTGTTTTTGTTTGATTGGTTGAAGGCGCTTAAATATCAGGATCTACGGGTCCAAATTGAAAAATTATATCAGTTTGATAGCCTATTTATCGAGGAATGCTATATTATATCATCAAGTTAAGACCAATTGGACCGGAGTAATGCGGATAAAATAACGGGTAAGGATGAAATGAAACAAAAGTTATTCAAAAATAAAAATTTATTAGGTACTTTACACCCTTTCAGCCACATTTGATATAATTGGTTTAGGCCTAGATTTGAATAGTAATTTCTTTTTAACAATAGCTTTCACTTTATAGTCGATATTACCATTTATCGTTTCTTTTTCTATGACTGCCATTGGCTGTTCCAGTTTTATTTCTTTTCCATTTAAAACATGATGACCAAGAATTAACACTGGATGCTTATTCCTACTAAAATAATGTAAGTCTCCGACCACAGTAGGCCCTGACATAAGTTCTTTTTTTGTTTGTATTAAACCTTGCAGTTCTATAATAGCCCATTCTGGTACCCCGCTATGCGTCTCCGATTTACTGCAAAGAATAAAATAACTATGGTATAAATAAAGAATAGGGGAATGAAATAGTGGCGAACGGGATAAGAAGAAAAAAGCAAACTTGTTTTAATATTATTTTTAATTTTTCACAATTTGTCTAAATACAAGGGTGGTTTTATCAATAAATACCTGAAACAAAAAACACATAATTATATTTTGTTATGAATATATAGAACAGGCCTTAATAAAACAATCAAAGGAGGTGTCGATTATTTGATTTTAAATTTTAATTAAAAAGGGGGCAAATACTACTAAGAAAATTGATTGAGATAAAATTTTTGGGGTATTATTATAGGTCTACCAGAATCTGATGGCATATTTATAACTAGCTTTGAACCTGCAGCTTCGCCCGCGCAGTCAAAGAAAAACCCGCATAGTTCCCGTTTCCGTGGGATTTCCGGGATAAAACCTATCCTATTTCCCGGGATAAAAAGTAGCCTATGTCCTTTCTCGGATATCAAAATATCTCTATACCAAATTTCATGCAAATTGGTTCAGTAGTTAAGGCGTGATTGAGTAACAGACAGACAGACAGAGATACTTTCGCATTTATAATATTAGTATGGATTATAAAATAAAAGATTTTCATGTGGTAACTTTATTTGACAACTATCAAATTAGCTGTGTTATTTGTCTTCTTCGCAGTTGGTGAATAATTTTTGGGATTTTGTCTAAAAAATCATCGAACATGTCGAAAAAGCGGCTGCGATCACAAGCAAGAGGTGTTGTTTACTATGTGTATAGAAAAATATTCGATGAAAAAGGGTCAAAAACATAACAATTTTCAATTTTGAAGATTTTATTGGTAAAGGAGATTGCCCAAGTTACTATGGCACTTGGTATCGCAATCAAACTTATTGTGTCAAGATGCAATATAGCTCAATTTAAAGCTTGATGTTAGTACTTTTAGAAACGATTAAAGTTTTTATGTAAATAAGCCGCAGTTCGCGACAATAAAAATAAAACAATAGTGTTATTCAACACTTTAAAAAAATACTTTATCGAGTTTAAACTAACGATGAACGTTAAGTTTTACATTTATTACATAGGTAATATTTTAATTTACAAGACAAATGTGACAAGTAAATCGTAATAAAGATTATTTAAAAATAAATAACGTCGAACAATGCGTCGAACACAATGACAGATGACGCAGGACGCTTGTAAGAGAGATAGATATATGTGTCAAAACAAAACTTTTACTTTTATTTCTATTTATTCGGTATAATTACGACTTAATAGTGATAAATATGATCATTATAAATACAAATAGGAATTAACAATATCACAAACATGTGACACAACTAGTATTTTACCGATTCCATCAGTGGTCATACATGTTTCAAAACACAAACTTTTACTATTATTTCAATTTATCCGGTATAATTAAGACTTAATATTGATACATATGATCATTATAAATACAAATAGGAATTAACAATATCACGAATACGTGGCACAACTAAAATTTTACCGATACCACCCGTGGTCATTCTCCTTTGACTTACCCGTTTTGATACTTTTAATTAAAAATATTATAAGTAGGTATATTTTTTGTTGATTACAATATAATTTTATGAAAACTTATTACAGGAGTTTCCAATACGGCTATTCGTCAAGTCTAAGCTGTCCAAGTCAACTTTATAATGTGTGTATCTGTTAATACTTACGAAAATAAACATAGTTTTATTTTATTTTTGTTTTATTTTATAAAAAACTAGCGGTCCGCCCCGGCTTCGCCCGTGGTACATATGAAAAATAGATGTTGGCCGATTCTCAGACTTACCCGATATGCACAGAAAATTTCATGAGAATCGGTCCAGCCGTTTCGGAGGAGTATGCAGACTAACATTGTGACACGAGAATTTTATATATAAAAAATTATAAGCAATCTAGTTTTGATCTGCATTATCATTATATCCATATTTTGACATGGCATAATGATAATGATTTAAACAAATAAATAATAATCTAGTCCTTTGAAATGTTACATTTTTTAGGCCTAACCTTGCGTTTTTTAGAGGACGCAATTTTATGTTTTTGATGTGTAGGGGGGGTCAGTGAGAAGCTAAAACCAAGTTTGTGGGGTCGCCACCCTTGACCCACGGCCGCCATCTTGAAAATAGCGGTTGAAATGGTTTTTACGATATATATCTTAAACTATTTATCTGAAAAAAAAAATTGATTTGTTGCAAATTAAATTCTCTACAACTTTGGTCCAGTAACTTTTTGTCGTAGAACTAGAAATAAAAAAGTTATAAGCGAAAATGTTCAGTAATTAGAGCTATTTATATTTTTCAATAAAACTTTTTTTTATCATTTTACGAAGAAATTATATCAGACCATTTTTGTAGATTGTTTGAGGAACAACTTTTAAATATAACATTTTTTCATTACGTCAATAGCTAAGGTTTTACAGCGCTCTAAAGTGAGTACTATTTTTCAGTACTCCTAACTATACATATAATGGCTATTGGCTCTTTTCCCAGACTCCAGAACAATGGAAGCACACTGCAGAAGATTTCAGCCCTGCTTTTCGACGTAAAAATAAACGCGCTTCTAGACTCTTCCTCCTCGGTGGTCGGGAAAAGAGTCAATAATTAATTATTAATAATATTGCAAAATTAATTTTAAAAAATTATACAATAACAAAAAAAAACAATTACTGATGACAAATTATTATTAGTAGGTACACACATAATATATGTGTACTGTATAGTTAACTATACATATACATATACTGTATAGCTAAATATACTGAAAAATAGTACTCACTTCGGAGCGCTGTAAAACCTTAGCTATTTACTAAATGAAAAAATGTTGTATGTAAAAGTTGTTGCTCGAAAAACAATCTACAAAGATGGTCTGATATGATTTCTTCGTAAAATGATAAAAAAAAGTTTTACTGAAAAATATAAATATCTCTAATTTCTGAACATTTTCGCTTATAACATTTTTATTTGTAGTTCTATGACAATAAGTCACTGGACCAAAGTTGTAGAGAATTTAATTTGCAACAAATAATGTTAACAATTTTTTTTTATCAGATAAATAGATGAAGAGATATAATGTAAAAACCATATGAGCCGCTATTTTCAAGATGGCGGCCGTGGGACAAGGGTGGCGACCCCACAAACTTGGTTTTAGCTTCTCACTGACCCCCCCTCCCCCTACACATCAAAAAAATAAAATTGCGTCCTCTAAAAATCGCAACCCCAAATGTAACTTTTCAATGGACTTATCCGTGTTTTCCAATTACAGCACTAGAGCGCATTATGCGGCATAATGCTTAACGTTGAATGTTCCAACTACAGCAACGCTTCGCACAATCGAGCACTCTTAAAAGTAATGCGCGTGAATTGATGCGTGCAATCGATTTATCGTTAGTAATTATTGTTGGAAAAAATTTTAAAGCTTTCGTTTCATTGTAGTTTTTTTCGAAATAATCAAAGTTAATTCAAATTGTGTTAAAAAATTAAATATAAGTATGGATGAAGGTACAAACATTGAAAAAAATGTTAATGAAATAATCAAAATCCAAATTACTTAGAATAACCGTAAATATTTTTCAACCAATTATTATGTATACCACTTTATTTACACATTAATGAGGTTATTGCTAACTCTATGAATATTTTTTTTTTCAACACTGAACTTAGCGCAATCTGCTGGTGCGTTTCACGTTCCAATTAAGCATCAGCATAATTCGGCATTGTGCGCCACTGAGTCGCATTATGCTTTGTAATTGGAAAACAGCCAATATATCTAATAAACATATAAAACTAATATGTATATTTTACATGTAAGTATGTACCTACATAATATTAGTGGATATCTCATTATTAAGTACAGTATTGTCCACTTATGTAATGTATAGTAAAATATTGAGGACAAAATAAAAAATAAGAAGTAAGTATCAAGATCGTTCAGTCCATTTTCCCTAGGGTTGCACACTCAAAATTTTGATTTCCCTAATTGCCATCAGATTCTGGTTTACCTATAGTAGATTTTTTAATTTATTGAAATTTTTATCTATTTGAAATAATATATTGTATCCATCTGTTTAAAGAGTCGTTTGCTTGAGTGTCCACTGGAGACTCGTTAAGGTGGTCGTTTCCTCTAGTACCCAATAGAGACCATAAGACATGTTATTCCACCAAGAATGTGCGAGGATGTGATTAGCGTTTGAAGCGATATATTGGTTATTTACTACATCCTCGCACATTATTGCTGTAAAATCACCCTTCGAGGTATTATTTACCCGCACCATTAACAGCGGAACTTCTTAAACAGCGGGTGTTTATTATGTTGCCCGCGGCGGTGCTCCAAGTAGAGCGCATCGTCCGCCCCCGCGAGCGAGGACAGCGCCCCCCCGCGCCGCGCCACCCCGCCCACTACACCCTCGCGCTCTTCCTCGCAATCTGTTTCTGATGCGGCCAGTACCTGCAAATAATACCAGGTGAAAGGTAAGACGACAGACGAATTTAGACAGGAGCAACTCATGAAACTGAACAACTTTTGTTGCTGATCACTTTTAGCAAATAAAACATGGAGGCGTGTTTTTCGTGACAAATGGATAACATCATGAAATTAACTACATATAAAAAAAAATTAAGACTATACTTAGCTTGTACAAATTATTTGCACACTAACCTGTTGTAAAAGCATACCCTGCTCTTCCCTTGATCCATACATCAAATCTGGTTCTTGGTCCATACCTTTCAATTCTGTGATCACCTATAAAACGATGAATTTTAAAGATTAGTTACTAAAAAATTAAAAACGAACTAAATTTATAAATAATAAGACTCACTTTGTAACTGTAACCCTGATTGACAAGAAACCGTTGTCGTTTTCTACTGTATGCCATTTCCAAAGTGTCTTGTGAGACCAATGTGTAGAAGAATGCATTATATTCCTCGGCTATCGCGCCTTTCTTAGCTCTCAAAATACGACCTGTATAGATAATCAATGTTTAATAACGTTAAAACTCATTACACTGATGTGATGAGTATCTTAAAGTATTTTCAGCCTTGGTCGTAGCTATATGATATTTGAATGTACATATTCAGTTTGTGATTATCTTTCTATTATTATAATACTAGCGGTGCGCCCCGGCTTCGCCCGTGGTACATATTTCGCAATAAAAGGTAGCCAATGTTCTTTCTCAGGGTCTAAAGATTATCTGTGCCAAATTTCATCAAAATCGGTCCAGTAGTTTATGCGTGAAAACCATACATACATAATTACAAACCTTTCCTCTTTATAATATTAGTATAGATGTGCGAGTACACTAAAACCGATTACAATAAAATTTCGTATGAAGGTCTTCAGCTACCTTCATACGAAATTTTATTGTAATCGGTTCAGTAGTATTTGCGTGAAAGAGAATTAAACGTTTCATGTTTCATGGAACTATCCATCCATCCAACTCACAATAAGACACAGGCATACTTTTTATCCCAAAAATCCCATAGGAACGGGAACTATGCGGATTTTTCTTTGAAAACGCGGGCGAAGCGTCGGGCGGAAATCTAGTGTTAAAAAAAAGACTCGTATTATTTACCCAATCGTTGCGCTTCCTGTCTCCTAGAACCACCGTGCGAAGATATTTGAATTAGAACATTGGCCTCTGGTAAATCAAAACTCGTATCGGCGACTTTACTGACGAATATAGTATTGACTTTGGGGTTAAATTTGAAGTTTTGTAGAATCTGTATCCTTTCATTTTGCGATGTAGGACCGTAAATGTATGGTTTGTTCATTTTCACGGCGTAATGTCTCAAAGCAAACACATTGTCAGAGAATACAATGGTTTTATCGCCTCGCTTCTCGTGGTATCTTACAAGGAACTGACACGCACGGAATTTGGAAGGATTCATTACGTACAACAGCATCTTTTTGTTGATTCTGAAATAATGACATGTGATTTAGTTATTATTCATAGAGATTTAAATTACATTGAAAATGGGAACAAAAGTAACTTGTGAGAGTGTTTATTTACTTTTACTATGTTTTAAGAGTGGTGTAATGACGAACTGTTTTATCTTGAAGTGTTTTATTGTAGGGTAATATTACCAATGTTACTGTAATAAATATAATCCTACTAATATTATAAATTTTGTGAGCATGTGTGTGTGTTTGTTACTCTATCACGCAAATACTACAGAACCTATTACAATGAAATTTAGCACACATATAGAGGGTAACTTGGATTAACACATAGGATAGGTTTTATCCCGGAAATCCCACGGAACGGTAACTATGCGGAAGGAAATCTAGTATTATTATATGTATTATCGCGTAACACGCTTTCGATGACACTGCTGACTGCACATATCATACTGCATTGAAACTAGATAACTTTTCGGCGCACTGTGAGAACACGTAAGTGCACGCATGTATAATGTATATGTTTATGTATGTGCGAACTTTCAACTTGTGTACGAGCAAGCACGTCCAAAGTGCAACAAGGCGCTTTGCTTGCAAATTGCGTAAATCAAATTGTATCCAACATTTTACACATTAAATTAAAAACAGTTCATCGTCGACGGGCATTAAGAGTACCTCGCGTGACTCATCCATCCATTATATAGTTATTATATTCAGTTTAATACAAGTTTTATATAGTTTAAATAACTCTTTTATTTCAATATTAATTAATCATACACACGTACGGGATAGGCCCGTACAACTTGACATGACTTCGTGCATGTTTGTACGCTTTGTCACCATTGTTACTGTGAGGAGGATACGGCTCAGCACACCATAGAGTCGTGTCCAGCGTGGACAGCAGAACGAGATGCACTACGTGCTATGGTTGGATCAGACCTCTCACTTCCGATCATAGTTGGTGCTATGTGCGAAAGAGAGGACGTGTGGATGGCAGTGCTGTCTTTCTGTGATGCAGTGACGTCACAGAAAGAAAGTGCTGAGCGCGACCGGGAGCGTAGGAATCCCGTGCGTCGCAGAGCACGCCGCAGGGAACGTCGGGTCACAGTAGACCTGACGAGCCTTTATCGTTGCAGAGTGTGTGCGGCGGGCGCAGCGCACATTCAATAGGCAACGCGAGGAGGCACTGTTGTGGCTGCAGTCTGTTGCAGTGATAGGCATGCGCGTGGGGCAGTCGCGACTACAAACAAGTGAATTGCCAATGGCAGGCGCGCGAGGGGTACCGTGAGCGTTCCCACCGGAGATCCCGGGATCCCCTCTTTACTTGCGCGGAAGTAGGCAAGTCAGTAGGAGTCTGACATAACCGTCCTGCTGCCCCCGAAGCAGTCGGTGTTCATGATGAATTTCCTCACGTAAAAAAAAATGTTTGTACGCTTGCTGTTGTGTGCGCATGTGATGTGTGACTCACTTCTGCACGAGGTACTCGCGGTAGAACTCCGGCGTCATGGGGCACCACACCTCCGCGCACTGCACGCGCGCGATGTAGCCGGCCGCCTGCAGCTCGAGCCAGTTCGCCTCGTACAACTTCGGCCCGATCAAAAAGTTCAGGTCCGCGATCTTGTCGTCCTCACGCAGGAGGGTCGCGGTCAGACCTGTGTGAAGGAAAATACAATACAAAATATAATAAAGCCGTGGTTACGAAATTGTATTTCTAATTAACGTCATCTGATCGAACTCGGCTCGAGCGTCTGCTGCGCGTAATTTGAACGAAGCTTAAGCGTTACCCAAAACTATGAGCATAACTAAAGTGAAATAATGCAATATAAAATTATGTCTTTCTGAATGCAGTGCGAACAATACTAACTTTGTAAAATGATTGAATCTGATTCATGAAACTAGATACACTAAGGCACAAGTCAGTATTTTTAAACATAATCAAATTGAATTTCTACACCTTTTCAAATTCAAATTCAAATTTCTTTATTTGCAGAATGTAGATTTACAAAGATGTTAGGTAGGTACATATTACATAGGCTCTTAAACATTCTGGCTCTTAATTGAGCTTGCAAATATATTATAAATTACAATAAACAATTCATTTAATATGTATGTGATAAGTGGATATCCTAAACCTAGAGCCGTTCATACCTAGTTTAGCGTGCGAGTGTACTATAGTGAGTACACGTCGGAACATCTTGGCGGGTATAGTGTGTACTTCATCTAGTACAACCAGCCCCCACTCCTGCGCCTGAAGCCATTTCATCGTCTGCTCCGCTTCCCACGAGCGCCTCTGCCCGTGTGTTATCATCGAATATGTTGTGATTAGGATACCCGCACCCATTGGCTTGTCTTTCGCTTCTGATGTGAATCTGAAATAGCAAGAAAATATTAGTATTGAGTATATTAGTATCTGATTTTATCATTGTTAATTCGTGGTGTAGTTCATTTAGTAAATGACTAGCGACCCGCCCCGGCTTCGCACGGGTGCAATGCTGATACTAAATACACTACAGAAAAACTTTTAACGTTGTATATAAAAACATAGCGGCCCGGCCGGCCGGTACCGCTGCAAACGGTACGTCCCGCAATTTTTAAATCTGTAATATCTTCGAAAATATTCACTTAAATCATACGGTGTAAAGGGCCATATAGATCTATATTAAATGAACAATGTATTCAAGGTATTTAATTGGTTATGGATTAATGCCGTATTGGTTTAAATCGCTTCGAAAATTAGCCATTATTTGACGTAAAAAGTAAATGACAAAAAAAAGTTATTGTGGGTAATCCATAAGAGATAGACATATGCCATCGCGGACTTTTCTGTAGACCTTTTCAATGTGTACAATACTTAGTACATTATTTTGATAAAACTCGTAGGGTTCAGCCTGCGTTTGCAATGTAAGCGGAAAAAATGTAATTATTTACGACATCACATTAGAAACCTCAAAAATAACAGTACTTCTCCACTATTTAATGGATGTTATTATACATATAAACCTTCCTCTTGAATCACTCTATCTATTAAAAAAAACCGCATCAAATCCGTTGTGTAGTTTCAAAGATTTAAGCGTACAAAGGGACATAGGGACATAGGGACATAGGGAAATAGGGACA
Source organism: Colias philodice (assembly GCF_061535455.1). Taxonomy (NCBI): domain Eukaryota; kingdom Metazoa; phylum Arthropoda; class Insecta; order Lepidoptera; family Pieridae; genus Colias; species Colias philodice. The sequence goes on from NC_143097.1 coordinate 5,142,174, forward strand.
GAGAATGCGACTTTGTTTTATACTATGTAGTGATATAGAATAGTACGATATTGTATAAATGATGAAATAAACGCCCGTCCGATTAGGGCCCTTCTGGCCTCCTCCACTCAAGCGACAGCTCAAGCCGAGGTTCGTGGTCCCCGTGGCGGGGGGACGCCCTTGTGCATGTCGCTACCAGGGTGAACCTTCAGTTCACCCCCGCGTCCGCGTTAAAATGTAGAAGCCCTTCTGGCTAACATTGAGAGACACCACACAAAAAAAAAAAAAAAAAAAAAAAAAAAAGATGAAATAAAATAAATAAATATTAGGTAATTAAAAGCCAGTTTCTCATTTTCGGGATTGTTTTTTTTGAACTATTTATTTATTGATGTAGCAGATATCGATAGACGACGCGGTTGGCGCAGTGGTAAAGTAACTGCCTACTGAGCCGACGGTCCCGGGTTCGATCCCCGGTCAGGGCAAATATTTGTGTGAAGAACTCAATTATTTGTTCTTGGGTCTGGGTGTATTATCTATATATGTATTTATTAAATATTATATTTATCGTCGCCTAGTACCCACAACACAAGCCTTAATTGAGCTTACTGTGGGACTAGGTCGATTTGTGTAATAATGTCCTATAATATTTATTTATTATTTATTTATTTATTTATCGATAATCATACATACATTGCAAAATGGTACGACAGTAATATGTTGAGTGTAAAATAATTATGAAATACAAAAGCGAAATAAAAATTCTATAAAATATTTTCATGTCGCGTGTTCTAAATGCGTGTATGCGCGTGTAAGTATATATCTATACGTGTATGTTACGTTTCCGTGTGCGCGGTGTACCTGCATATGGTACTATCGTCCGCCGTGGACCAGCACTTGAACTGCTGCTTCCACTGCTCGACGGAGACGCCCGAGTTGCAGAGCACGAGCGCGCGCTTGCGCACCGTGCACACCGCCGTCACGCCCACCAGCGACTTGCCCGCGCCGCACGGCAGCACTATCACGCCCGATCTGGTATCAAATCGTACTTACTACTTATTTATAGATTAACTTTGTAGGTTTTTTTTTTAATATGTCAGAGCAAGCAAAGGAGCAGATGGGCCACCTGATGTTAAGTGGTCACCACCGCCCATAAACACCTGTAACACTTCCAGTGTTACAGGTGCTTTGCCAGCCTTTTATGGACAAATAAGCTCTTTTCTGGAAGTTCACTAGTGTTACACGGATTTTGAATGGCCACAATGGTTTCTCAGACATAAACTATATAATATACTAGCTGTTCCCCGCGGTTTCACCCGCATTGCTCCTCTCCTGTTGGTCTTAGCGTAATGATACATAATTTATAACCTTCCTCGATAAATGGGCTATCTCACACTAAAAGAATTTTTCAAATCGGACCAGTAATTTCTGAGATTAGCGCGTTCAAACAATCAAACTCTTCAGCTTTATAATATTAGTATAGATATTACAAGCTATTCTATATATTTTTTTTTAATATTTTCAGTTCTATATGTTAATCCTAACGGTACAGATGTTACAAACCACCTAATATTAAATCGTTCTTGAGTTACCAAAAATACGATGCCATGTAAAAGATGATCTTAGATCCTATCCCGGTGGAGTGTTAAGCATTTGATTTATTTTTAAGTTGTTAAACTTCTAAAAAAAATGGCGGTCATAGATACGTCATACTGACTAGTAGAAACTCAAACTTGTTGACTGATTTCCACTTATTATTTCAAAAAGACAAATTATTTGTTTCACACATACCTTGCTCTTCCGTTTCCAAACATTTTCCTAAGACTTTTCTCTTGATAAGGTCGTAATACTGCCGTTGGTTTGAGATCAATATTGATGTCCGGATTAACTGCGTCATTACGAAAGTCATACTCGGCTAGTAATGGATATTCCAGTTCAATGCAACGTTTTTGTATGACCTGAAATTACATTGATATTTAATTAACGAATATCTGTACTAATATATTTTATATAAAGTTGAAGAGTTTGTTAGTTTGTTTGTTTGAGCGCGCTAATCTCAGGAACTACTGGTCCTATTTGAAAAAAAATTCAAATCGCCTATTTATAGAGGAATGCTATAGACTATATTATATCATCACACCAAGAAAAAACAGGAGCGGAGCAATGCGGGTAAAACCACAGAGCACAGCTGTATTGATTACGCGGACGAAGCCGCGAGCGGAAAGCTAGCATACTTATAAAAAGTTACAAGTAACCTCAATTTTATCAGGATCAACTTCAAAAGCGACTGCAGTATTCGCGGTTATATCTGTTGCTTCTTCCTCTTCGTCATCTTTGTCCAATTGCTGGTAGAACTGACTGATATCTTCAGGCACACTACCGTTTGCAGCAGGTTTGTCTTCGCCTAATTCAAATATTGTAATTAAAAAAAAATAACTACATGGTCAACTTGTTCTAATTATAGTAATATGATGTCTAGGAAATTTTGTATTCCAATCAAAACTGTCCAAAATATTAATAATTCTTTTATTCAAGAAAAATATAAATAATCACCAATTTTAGTAGAAGCTGTAGCTGGTTTATTTGGAAGTGCCGATGACAATAATTCGTCATCACCATCGCGTCTTAACCGACACTGCTGGACCACTGGATCTTTAAGTAACTTTTGTAGTACTTCAACATGTTTACTTTCTACTAAATACCTAGAAAAGAAACAATTAATATGTCATCATTCTGAAAGCAAGGAATGTTGATGAAAAAAAAAACAAGTACTTTTTGAAGTGAAACTTCTTTAGGCGCGTTGAGAGTAAAATTTTAAGGTCGCGTCATAACAATACCATCATGTCATGGAGTAAGGCGACGATTTTGGTATCTTTGAATCTTGCCAAGAAGTTTCACTTCTGACACGTGTGCTCGGCACACACGCTCTTTTTTATCATAAGCCGTGTTTATTAGCCGTGCTTACCTATTTTGCTTAAGAACAAGTTTAACTTTTCCATATGACAAGGTACATAGTTTAATAAACTCCATGATGCCAGCAGGTACTGCGCATTTGCTTAGTCGTTGTAAGTATTCTATTATGTCATTTGTCTGCAATCCTACTGATACAGCGGCATATAAGCTGTATGCAGTTAATTTATATTCATGGATGTGTTGTGGCCTACAAAAAAATAATAACATTATAATTCATATTAAGAAAGAAAGAAAGAAAGAAAGATCATTTATTTGACTCCACAATAATAATTAATAACAAACACAATTGACACTGAATACAATACTTAATTCAAATTAAAACAACACAACATGAAACAAAACAATACAAGTATAATAAATGAAAGAGTAAAATAAAATAAAATGAAGCCGAAAAGGAGCAAGCTAAATAAAGCCAAAAAGCTACCTACTCTATTAGACTAGCTAATAGAGTAGGTAGCATAATATTAAGTTTAATCTTAAATATTATGTTTAATAATTTCAAAAAAAGTTCTGTTTTCTTCCACAATATTGCAAATACAGTAAATCGATACTTTATTTATAAAAACCTTACCTGCAAACAGGTTCTGCTATAGCAATCAAAAAGTCATGAGCATGTTTGTATACAGGTGAAAATGCTTCTAGGAATATGTGTCCATTCGGTGCAACCCATAGGGGACGGCTTGCATTATCAGCTTTAAGCTCCATTTGATTCCTGTTTACATAAAAAAAATATTTTATTAGTCATTATATTATGATTAAAGTGTCATGACAAACTACTTAGTATGTCACTTTAATAATAATATGTCAATTAATATAATATAATAATATGTAATAGTATGTCACTTTATATATGTAATTCATCATTCATTCATTGATGGTTGATAACACAATAACAGGCAATTTTTTTCTGAAAAGATTCAGTCTTTTCAAAGCACAATAAACACTTATTTTGATTCATTAATAAAAAAAAAGACGGGTTGCACTCCGGGAGTGCCAGCAGAAGTGAAAACTTGATTATTAACATTCAGCATGTTTGATATTTTGGAATGGTATCCGTCTTACGCATGGAATATAAGGGCTAAAAAAAAAAAAAAAACATCCGTCTTACGCTTTTTCGATTAGGCCACATGTCCTGACGCGATTTTATACCCAACGCCGCTAAAGAAGTTTTCACTTCAAAAATACCTGTAATCTTTGGCTCCAAATTCATCCTCTGGTACTTGATCATTTTTCTCTGCATCTTGCATAGCAGCTCCAGGGACACCAGTGTTTTCTGGGTTATCATCCTCAACAAGATCTATAGTGATTTCTTCTTCAATTTTCTTCTTTTTACCTAAAAAATGCATACTCTTAAATAAACATGCAAGGTATGATTACATGTAAATTATTCTTTATTTTAATAAATGTTAGCCCATTGGCTTTTTAAGTATCAATGATTGATGTGAACTTGAAATAGAATTTTGAGTTGTAGTCAACTAAGATATTTTTGTATATTATGTAAAAAACCTTCTAGTATCATGGTAATTATACAAATATACATTATACATACAAGAACTTCAATATTAATGAAATTTACCTGATCTCTCTCCTCCGGCTTTGGAATCATACTTTTTTATCTTCTTAGGTGGCCCCATGTTTAATCTAAAAAAAAGAAATTATAAATAATCTAATTAAATTGTTTAAAATTATGTATTTACATCATCCTATTAAAATGATTATAGAAAAGTTAGGAGACATACCTTTAAAATATAATGACAGACACTATAATCCTGTATTAATTGTGCAATAAAGTATTTTTCATTCATTCATTCATTCATTCACTATACCCGGCGCGGCGAATGATGATTCCTATGACACTGTCAGTTATTCTCAAGAGACAAACTTGTAATGGCGTCACCATTAAATTAGAAACGTATTGGAGGCGTCTAAAAATCTCATTTATTAATTTTTACGTAGCTTTATGCCATAACAATGATATTCCGTTGGAATTATAACAATTCTTAACATTTACGAGAAATTATATCAATTTGACTTTACCTTTACGTCCTTCAAAACTTACATCGTTGGCATTTATCGACTAGTGCGAAAAGTATCGATATACAAATTTCGATACTGGAAACGAGTTCACATTTTTTCCATGCTTATGTCTCCTCTACACTACTCGCGAAGTTGAACGAGTGTGTAGTCCACAGAGCAAGTAATATTGGTGTAGTCAGTAGTGTAGCACCGCGGACTTCAGCCAAGTACTTCGCCGAGGAACTTTGCGAGTAGGGTAGAGGAGGCAATAAGCTTTAGTTCATTCACTATTGAATGGAACAGAAGATCGCAGCATAATTAATTAATTAATTACCGTTCGCGTTAATTTACTAACCTATGATAATATAAGTTTTTTAGACAAATTAAATGGGGGATTCCTTTTTCATGATAAAATAATATACAGTATACACTGTGTTAAACGGGTTAAAAATTACGTGAAAACGATAAGGCACATTTTTATGTTTTGGAAAAACTTTCGTTTTACTTACCTACTTAATCTATGCTAAAAAACTTAAATTAATACAACAACAACATAATAGACGTTAAAAATTCATTTTATAATATTTGTAAGAACATGTTTACCGACGTGGCTGAATGCAAACCACGCCTTTGCCTATAAAATAGTAAAGTATTGACACGACCCATCATACGAGCAATCACTAAGACGAACTGTCATAGGGATCATCATTCGCCGCGCCGGGTATAATAATATGTATACTGAAAGAAATTCCAAGTCACTGTTGTTATGGTTCTTGCCTTAACTTTGCAGTATGGTTATACATAATAAGTTGGACATTCCTATAGCATAAAGTAATTTGTTAAGAGTATGGTTGACTAAATCAAAACAAAACCAAAGGCCAACCATTCATACAAAAAACAAATCACTTTACTATACAAAAATGTTTATTATAGTAAATATTGTGAGCATATACATATATGCATTTGAATCTTAGTAGAGAAATCTTTTTTTTTTTTTACAGTACAATAGGGGAGCGCTTGGCCACGATCTCGCCTGATGGTAAGCTGAGATGGTAATGTTTTTCAATAAATAAGGTAAGTATTTCACTTTTTATAAAAAGTCTTCAACAATGATTCACATTTTTATATTATTCCATATAGCTAAAGCATGTTTTTTTATTTGTCTTAAGCATATTCCTTGAACTTACAAGATTAGATAGATGGAAAAAAGATAGATTTTTGTTTAATTAATATGTTTTTTTTAATATATTTGAATTTTGAAACGCCTATTAACATGCAAAATGTTCAAAACAAGTCAAAACAAGTCTACACTCTACTGTCAAGTGTAATAGTGTCAAATGTCAGTTCTTTTAAATGTCAATGTCATACCTATATTTCATTTTACGCAGTACGCTGTTGCCTGTTCACAAGGTACCAAACATAACAATGATGCAAAAGCTTTATCAATAAGATAATAATATATATGTGATACTCCCAACAAAAACTATAAAAAAAACTAAACAACACACTTAAACTTATAAAATTATCGTATCAACTCTTCAACTCCTTGATAAGCTTAGTTGCTAAGTGTACACAGTATAAAGTTTGAATAAAACATATCGGTTTAGAAGTTTGGGTCAAAAGTAAGAGTCAAGCTAATAAAAACGTGTTAGTAAAAAATTGGTCACAAAGCGCTGTGGTCACAGTAAAGAGCCACAACACGAAACCCGTGTGGTAGCTGTAATGAAAGTGTTGACTGGAAGGCAGGCCATGACATATTCCAAACATTACTTCTTACCATTATCAGGTTTTTAAAATACAAGTGATGATGATATTTGCACATGTTTCTTTACAGCATTTGTAAAGAAAGCTTAGCTAAGTACTAGAGTAGTAAAATATTGAACAAAACTATTAGTCATTGGTTACTTAATTATATACTTGTACCTACCTAAAAAAAACCTTCTAATTTCAAGGTACCTAATTTAATAAGAAATATTTATAAGTTTTTTTAACAATTAATGTATAGTTAAGCAATTAATGATCAAAAGTGTTGTGACATTTGAACATTACTAAACCAAGGAGGTGGAGGTTGATAATAACATAGGTTACTTGTTATCCGGGTACCACACTAGTTAAACTATCAATATCAGGAAAACCTAATTACTAACATAAACTACTTTCACTGTAATGTGTAAAAGTAGAAACTAATTTTCATATAAGTAGGTATTTAATGAAAATTATAGATTTTTAAAACAATCAATTTTTGTTTTAACTTTTTTGCCTCATCAAGATGGATGAAAAGAGAATGCAGTAGCAAGAAATCTATCAAGAAATATTCATGCTTGGTTAATTTTATATGGGCCAAAGTTGTAACATATTTACTTTTATTTTGAATCAACAATATGGTAAATTTTTAGTTTCGATTTGTATAGAAAATTAAATCTGAAAAATTATTTTACATTGGGTAAAATAATGGATTTAACCAGAGATTTAACCTAAATATTTATTTCGTTTCAATAGTGACGTTAATCGTCACTATTTCTCAATCGTTGACGTTAAGAGTTGTATTGTATTGAATAGCTCGCTACCTACGGGAATTTTGATGAAAAAGTTTATACAGATAACGGAATTCATAAAGTATAAAAGCTATATTCATTAATTATTAAAAATTTACGTCAGTATTACGAATAATTGTCATTCCGCGAATGTAAGGTAAGGTGTTGGTGATACATAACTCGAGAACGGCAGAACCGATTTCGTTAATTCTTTTTTTATAATATATCCTTGATGTACATACGAGGATGGTTCATATGATAAAAAAACGTAAACATGTACCACGGGCGAAGCCGGGGCGGAACGCTTATAAAAGAATAATATTTATTATAACTTACCAGTCTATATAAATTTGCATTCTTTTTCAGTATTGAATTATTTAAAATGTTTGGTGAATGGTACCGATTCTTCTTTTTCTCCTTAACTTCACAAAACTAATTATTAATTACTGTTACTGATATTATTTTTATTTCTAAAATTACATATTTGCAAAACTTTGTAATAAATATTTAAACTTATCTGACAAGTGACAGTGACGTTTTGTAGATTGTCGTAAATCGTAAATCGTAATTCGTAATTCGCGGTTTCCTGCACAGTGCTGCCAACGGATTCGTTGTTAGATAGAGGGCGCTAAACGTTAAAAAAACTATTTTACTTTAAACCTTTTTATAAAAAAAATAATATTTTATTTTCATTGAAATCGACTTGTAACGACTTGAACTTGAAATTGACTTGAAACGATATGTTTAACTTCCTTTGGAATTTCATATTTGAAGCTAAGTTTGAAGCAATATTTATTCATTGCTTCTAGGCCCGTCCGAATATTATATAACAACGAATTAAGCAAGGGCAGACCCAATAGATTTCGTTGTTTTATTTAGCATTACGTTCTTATAAAGCACTAGATTGGGCACTACGCTCTAAAATTGAATTTTGAGCACTAATACATGAAAATAAGCACTGCCGAGAGCACTAAATCGGCAATACTGTTCCTTCATGCTGTTGCCAGTAAACGAAAAAAAAAAAAAACAAAAAAACAACTTAACCGCCGCACCGCGTGTTTAGTTTGAAATTTGAATTAAATTCTTCCATTTATAATGGATCTTAGTGGTCTAAACCAAGTTTAAAAGAGAAGGATAAATAATTATACTCCTAGCACATAAACAGGTAATAAAAAAGTAGGTTAACAGGTAATAATAAAAGCGTGTTGAAATAGGCTGTTTTTTACCAACAATAATTTTAATTTGTGATTTTCAGTGCGGTTGCATGACTGAATCTTTCCAAGGTGGAGACTATACTAGATGACTGATTAAAACTTAACTTTAAAGAGGGCACAAAACAGAAGAACTAGATCCGCGAAATTAATTTTCCGTTCATTATTGCTTCCGTTTTAAAATTACCTGGCTCAAGGTTTCTTTACGTATATAGAAGCCCCCAATATGTTATTTAGATAAGGTGAGCCTAGAGTCGATCTGCCGATTTTGCGTAAATGGGTTTATTTCCGCACACTTTTGTACTTTAGAAGTGGGGTAGAATTAGAAATAGGTACCTATATAGATATAGTTCTATTAGCAAATATGAAACTAAGTTACTATATTATATTTTGTTTAGACTATGAACACTCAATAATGCTTTAATAAATCTATTTATTATAATTAGATTAAGTGCTTGCATATGTATTCATACTTTAAATGCTATTAAAACCTTAATAGAAGAGTTTCCAAACCTACATGCATTTGAGACCGGAGTGTCCGCCTTAGCTCGCATTGAGGTTTTTAAATCGATTTCGTTACCAAATAATATTGACCATAATTTTAGATATTTGTTGATCATTTATTATAAGTTAGTGATTTCAATTTGATGACATGAGCAACGGCTACACCAGCTATACTTTCCATACCTAGGACATACCGTATATACATAGAAGTCTTTGCATACCGTTAACTGTTTAAAAACAGTGACCTTTAACTGTTAAATTAGGGTGGCGCTATAGTAGCATGTGGGTAGAGGAGGACAATCTCATCCAGTTCCGTTTATGCCACAATGGAGGGTAGAACTTGCAAACCAACTTGCCGTTCTAAAGCTTTCTCTATAGTGACGGGCTACCGCCGAGAGGGTCGCGGAAGAATTCCAACTAGGTAATAGGTACCCGCGCCGCGGCGCAGCGTCTTTAAAGTGGCTTGACGGAACACGATTTTAGTAAGATTCCGGCATAACCCACGGCTCCTTACCCGGGTCCGTGGGTATCTCTACTAAATAAGCAGTAAAAGAAGCTACTAAATAGCTTCTTTTAGTATATAATGAGGTTTCATTATGTTTACCTATACCAAGAAATATGAAAAGGAGGATTCAAATGAAATTCCATATTAATTACTGGTAGGTCATAATTTAATGCATTTTTTATTATTAATAATTTGCTTCTGCTTTCACTTATTTATATGACAAATGGAATATTGTTCGTTATCTAGATTAAATAACTATTCTGTGAAACTATTTTAAACAACTTTTATATTTTTATCATAGCATTTGTACAAGGATTGCTTTTCTACCACGTCTTAAAAATTATGACTATGAAAATAGGTATCTACAATATTATGAAGACACGCCCAAAGATTCATTAATGTCAGTTACAATAAGCTTTCAAACAAATTTAATTTGGACTTTTTGGGCCATAAGAACTTGTTGCATGCATAATTTAGGCTTTCTTCGCAGCTGATAATAAAATATGTTATTATACGCGAAAATTGCTAAGTGTAAATGTTAGGCATAAAGGCTCAAGAAAGCACAAATTCTTAAGACCCAAAGGCAAAATAGTAATCCTTTACTTATAATTATCGGAACACAATTTAAATTTGTATAATTATTCTAAATTGACATTTTATATAATTCATTTAACAAATAGCAAATTAACAAATTGTAACCGTCATCAACTTGAGTTCCAATGGATTGTTGTTTTATCGTAACATGTAAATCATTCAATCCATAAATATTTGGACAGTAGTACTAGTACACTCACAGACAGCAGTAGGTACTTATACAATGGTACATTTGAGTAAATCATTGACGGCGTAAACATAGGTATGTCTTTAGAGTACAAAGTAAAACTAAAAGATTGCAATAATAAATAACTCTTATCAATTATTGACCGATTTTAAATTAGTTATATATATTAATGAAAATTTGTTTAGATAAATAAAAATTTAGATGTTACAACTTACTACATTTTCGTTTTGTACTACCTTATCTTTCTAAGAATTGTAGGAGTAGGTGTACAAAATTTAGTGAATAATTTAAAGAAGTAATTTAGCATCTTGCTTTTTTTTGCAATACATGCCAGTTTAGAATACAATATTTTTCTGGTCTTTAAGTTTATTCACAAACTCACACTTTACCAATGAAGAGGTAGAATAACAATGTAATTAAAAATGAAAGAAACGTACTTTTATATAAAAATAAAATTAAAAAAAACAATATTTATTACATTTCTGCAGACATACCTACTCTCTTCATTAGTTAATATTGGGACATAGCACAAAATGGATACATATAAGATTGTCTAGTGCTTACATTTTGTTCTTAACGTTTATACATTTCACTATTGCTATGGAAAAGCATTAGCACCAATATGCATTTATCATACATAGAATATTAACACATTCGAACAAGCAAGCAGGGTGAGAAATACCAGTCTTAGAATAAAACATCTCATAATAAATACACTCTTAATTTAAAACTAATTCAACCAATATCATTTAAACAATGACTTTGACTATCCTCTAATGCGTTTTATCTGCATTGATAACATTACTCACTATCAGTTATTATTGTCAGTATAATAATGTTGTAGTTGTTCGGTGGCAAAGGGTGGCATGTCTGAGTATATTATGTATGTGAGCATGATTAGGACAGATAAACAAAAGCAAGTACAGTACGTATCGAAATAATTCAACATAAATATGGAATGTAGCAAACACTCAATTGAAATGACCGTCATAATTTGGCGGTTGGTCATTATTACTCTAGTATTAAATTAGACACAATATTTACAATAAAATAGTCACTATGCTTTGTAAATTAATATTCCTTGCCGCTACTGTACTGATATGCATTTTAATTTTATACATCATTATAAATTATAAATAAATATAAAAGTTGTTTAAACACAGATTTGTAGCTGTTGGATAGAAATTAACTTTAAAGTAGGTTACTTATATATGAAACTGTACATTGCAAGACACGTTTAGCTTACTGTTGACTGACCTTTTTCATAATATACAATATCATCAAAGGTTACATTCGAAAGATTCATTAAATATTATAATTTTAATTGTTTCTATTTGAATTAATTTTAGCTAAGACATAACATATTTCAATGTAGATTTTAAAGTGTTATACTTTTTATTTTATTTCAGTCTTCGTTTTTACAAAACTCAAAGACAGTGCGAGGAACACGGACGCACACTCTATGCAATGCCATACACACCTATAACACAAATAGCGGGCAGTGAAACCTCGTCTCGTTTCATAAAATTTCAATAGAAACAATTATTCCTATTTCTAAACCGATTAAAGTATCAAGACTAGTTACTCTTCTTCCGGCGGTCGGCCGCCACGCCGGGCCGCCGTATCTCACTCGCCGAACGGCTCACTGTCACAAGACGACCCCGTCGCACATATCACAAAGTACGCGTTCGAGTTCGCGCTCCGCGGCCCGCTCGGGGCTCGAGTCCCAAATAAATAAATTATCAAGTCTATAATACTCCGGGACGCGCGGGCACACCGGCGAGTCTGATCGTCCCGATAATGGAATGTAAGCGTGATATGGTAGAGAGATGCGGAGGCGCGGCGACGTCACGCGTCGGGCGGCGGCGAGGGCGCGGCGCGGCGCGGCACCATCACGCAGGGCGGCGGCGCGGCGGCCGGCAGGAAGGCGGGCGGCGGCCGCGCGCCCATGCGCACCCACCACCGCGTCGCCTTCTGCAGCAGCCCGTCCTTCTTGCCGCCCGCGCCCGCCGCGCCCGCGCCCCCGCCCGCGCCCCCGCCCGCGCCCCCGCCCGCGCCGCCGCGTCGCGCGCTCGGCGCGTCCACCGCGCCTGCCCATTCGGGCACGTCGCTTACGCATTTGTTCGGCGGAGGTTGAAAGCTGCTTCTCGTCAGCTCGGCTTGCTGGAAGGAGAAATTTGACTTTAAACATCACCATAATATTTCACTGAATATAAATAATAAATATTTATCTAGCCTCTAGATGAATGTCAATTCGAGGATAAGAATCCTGCGCACTCATTTAATTGTTTACCGTTTGTACTATGAGACATTTTTGGTATCCAACTAAGAATTTAACATTTTTGGTACTGAAACATAGTTAGTCACATCTCACGAAATAATTATTCATTTTATAAATATGTATAATCAATCAATAGGTAGAGATTGACACTAAGACATTACACTACACGACAAATATCGAACTAGGATGAGTCTATTAATTGTTGATATAGATTTACTAACTGATACCAAGTAACAACCCAGATTTAGCCTCAGATCTATATAAGTAGGTAAGGTATACCTTTGGTTATCTAATATATATGTAATAACGGTTAACATACGAAATGTTTATATTTTCACAAATGGTCCAACATCGAAAATACATTCGCAACACATACAACCAGACATGTAAAGTGCAGGTGCGTGCATAATTGATCGGAAGTGCAATACTTACTGACCTGATAAGGGACTCGTAATTGCAGGTGCGCGTCCTGGCCGTACTCGCCGTCCGGCAGCTGTATGCTGGGCGGCAGGCCGAGCCTCTCCGCCGCTGCTGCCGACCGCGCGCGCGTCTCCTGCTCGACCATCTCTTGCAGACGGCCAACCATCGCCTGCAGCCTTTGTTGTTTCTCCCATTCCCTGAAAAGAGCACAAGTTTCATTAAAACTATGATAGTGTGGACATGATTATAAGAGCTATAAGACAACTAAAACTACGCAAATTGTGAGATATGTATTAAAAATAAATACTCGAGAACATTATTTTAGCAGATTGCCTGCAGGTTATAGGATTATATAAAACTGTTAACTTCGACATACATATTTATAAAACAGTATGAAATAAATTAGTTTATATATTATGTTATAGTGTAAAATATAGTAGTGGTAGTTATGTTTTATATAAACTAAGAAAAATATTATCAATATAGTCTACCCTGTACACGAATGAAACGAGGAATGAGATAGGGCGATGTCTAGATTTGTTTGATATTAATATATAATTTATTAAGCTTAATGATATATATTAGCACAAGATTATCAATGAAGACAACGAGAATTACTTTTATCAAGGTAAGTTGTAAATATAATCATTCGAAAAGATAAGAAAGGGCATCAATATATTACGAGGAAAATGTACAAAAATTTACCTTTTTCAATTTAATTATAACGGTTATTAATTAATTATAACGTTACTTAAAACGGGTTAAAAGGATTATAACTGAATATCTAGAGATTTAATTTAAGCCAAACGAAAGAAAGTGGAGCCTATAAAAAATACTACTTAATTGTAGATGATAAGTGTTGCTTTATTCCATACAGAGTATTAGAAATTGGAGTATAGCAGATTTGTTCGAATATATTATTTTTTTTAAATACCGATTTGGAAAATCAGGCTCTGTCTGGGCAGACTAAGTAATATCACACAGCTGTGTATCTTATCTGTGACGCCTCATGTTATCTACTTACATTTTGTACCAAACCATTTTTATACAATATAACATAATACAACACAATACATTTTGTAAAATAAAAATTATAAAAGTACGAACTACGATAATGTTGCTGGTTGTCTATTAACCAAAT